>NC_143555.1:149007500-149222500 GCF_054136105.1 Typopeltis vanoorti | reverse complement strand
AAATTCATCTCAACAATCAAGAATCGATAATTTCCTAAATAATTACGTCATTTTGAAACTGCCAAATACTTACTAATATTTCTAGAATCACTCTAAAAGAGGCGCTTTATAAACTTCCAAAGGGAGAATTTCTCCTCTTCAATATAGCCGATGTTCTCGTCTAGGTTGACGCCCAAATCTATAAGATCCTGACGGTATTCAAACACGGCATTAAATTCCTTGTAGTGCTCCACTATACCCTTCATTTCTTTCTTTGTGCGACTGTAAGGAATGACAGAATGGAGATAATTTTAATAACAGTAAATGGAAATATTGAGAAATTCTACAATCAAAATTTCATTTCACTCCAGATAAGCACGAAGTAAAGAAAATAATAATTGAAAATGGTGAAGTGTGATTATTATGAACCAAGCAAACTGTTTCGACCAGCAAAAAAAAAAAAAAAAAAAAAGGCTTATCACCATAGTTCCATTTTTAAGTCCATCATAGATAATTAAAATAAATAAACAAATAATAGCAATAATAAATCGTCTGAAGTAAATCAATGTGTCCGTTGATTCATTTTATGCTAGTTTTAACGCTGAATGGCCGCGAGATTTCCATGGAAAGATCTCTAGATAGATTGTTACGAGACCTGTCATCCTCCTCCTACGGTTTTCTGTTCGTTACTCACAGAGTAAACGTTTATTTGGTCGGTGCGTTTCGCACTGAATGTATACACTTTTCAACATTAAAACTGAACAAATTGCTACCACAAACGTTATTACCATTAACAAAGCTTTTTTTCATATACTTTTGTAAAATATTCATCGAATAGAATCATACTTACTGGAATTCCCTAACTCGATCTTCTCCAAAGGAAACGCGTTTTGGTTGCTGTGGATCAACAGGAGTTGAAGGTCCGGGAGCATCAAGCATGCTGGCATTATCTCCTGAAGCAGATGGATCACTAGTAGTGGCTACAGATTCTTGTGTAGCAAGCATAGCATTTTTTGATTTAGAATCAGCCATTTCTTGAGTACTTTCTTGTTGTTCAGAGGTGGAAGGACCAGCGAAATTAACAACACTTGTGTCTGCAAATACGACCATTTTCTTGGATTTAGAATCCGCAAAAGTGGATGGTCCGGGAACGCCGAGAGTGAAAGCTTTTTGTTCTGAAGAAACTGCGTTCTCTTCAGCGCATCCAAAAGGAGTAGATGGTTCACTAGTAGCTGCAGGTTCTTGTGTGGCAAGCATTGTGTCTCTTGATTCATATTTGTCCTTTTCTTGAACAGTTTCTTCTTGTTCAGAGGTGGAAGGACCAGCGCAATTAACACCTTTGTCTGCAAATGCGGCAATTTGCTTAGATCGAATATCCACAAAAGTGGATGGTCCGGGAACGCCTAGAGTGAATGGTTTTTGTTCTGAAGAAACTGCATTCTCTTCTGTGCATCCAAACCGAGCAGATGGGTCACTACTAGTGGCTGGAGGTTCTTGTGCAGCCAACAGAGCATTTCCTGATACATTGACCATTTCTTGATTAGCTTCAGGAGTTGAAGGAGCAAAAACATTTAGTGACGGTGCAGTCTGTGAACTAGCATATCGTGAAGTATGTCTTAATATACCACGTGGTGGTGGAGATGGCAGTGGTTGTGGGCGTTTCCTTTTCACACACGGAACTAATCCTGGAAGAAATCGGAAATAGAATATTTTTAATAATAGATTGTGTTCATCTGAAAAGATGGAGAAATAAATTTTTAGTTTATACCGCCTTTTAGATAATTCAAATAATCCAAAAATAAATATAAATATTTAGCTGAGTACTAAAGAAAGATTGCGGTATTGCGACCACATTTTTGTTAAGATAAATAAAAATAAACAAACCTGACAAGTTTCGTATGTCATTTGACTTATCTTCAGGGGTTAAAGGTAACTAAAAGTTTAAACACAAGAAATGAGAAATTACTCAAAACAGTCCATTCTATGATGTTATGGCTGTCTAACTGTTCATTAAATTAAAAAATACGAATGCAGAATCTGCGCATGCTAAGTTTGAACAATGCTGGATGTTCACGTTCACACTGTCCGAGGTCTGACTCAGGTACATATATATTTTTTAATGAACAGTTAGACGGACATAACATCACAGAATGGACTATTTTGAGTAATTTCTCATTTCTTATGTTTAAACGTTTAGTTACCTTTAACCCCTGCAAATGTAAGTCAAACGACATACGAAACTGGTCGAGTTTTTTATTTTTTATTTATCTTAATAAACATGTGGTCGCAATATCGGAATCTTTCTTTTGAACTGTTAAACCACAGAAATCTACGACTACAATTAGCTGAGTACTGTTCAGTTTGAGCAATATATTTTAGTGCCATACACAATCATACTGCTATAGAGTTCGCATAAAATAAATAAAGGAACCTGAATATTAAGATGGAGAAGTGCTGTGAATCGAATCATATTTTATCGCTAAAAAAAAAAAAAAAAAAAAAAAATTTGAAAATTTGTAACAGCTTATGAGAATATTATCTTCGACCTGGCAGTTACCTTTGCTGGTACTACTTAAAAGACACAAACTCTACCAAACAAGTCGACATGTTTGTCTTTGATTAGTGCTTAAATTAGATTTTACTGGCATGACAGCTGTTTCGAACTGTTGTTTCTCACAGAGACACAATTAGTTTTCAAATTTCCCAAGTTCCAAAAACTCGTGAACCACCTACGATGATCACTCCCTACCTCTGTCATCTAACTCCGAAACTGCTTACGAATCTCTAGGTTCCACCCAAGAACATTCATCCAAATCTCAGTCAGGTGTAGTAGCAGCCTCATAAAGCGTCAGCTCAGAGCGAAGGCAGGCAATGAAATATCAGCTAAACCGAGGCACCGACAAAGCCTGCCGGCTGGAAACGAATATTCAAACCACTCAAGTTCCACAAAGTTGGAAAGGGTGACATTTAAAACACCAGTGTCCAGTAAACTGGAAACTCCTCAGGGTATCAAAAGGGATCATTCTTTCGATCGGCTAAGTAATCAGTGCCCGAAAGATCACTGACTGAAAAATACTCGGACCTTTTTACGGCAATCGGAGACAAGTAGTACTGCCACTCAGCCAACTTCCACTGAAGGCAGCGGCAGACAAACTCGCCAGCCTGCACGGTCCTCCTGTTTCACAGAGTAATCCATCTACGGGCAAGAATACTTGGCTTTTGGTGGGAGATGAATTTCATCGCCCAGTGTGAGACCACTCCTCTGCTTGGTGGAGGCCTGAAGTGGCTTTAAAAAGCTCCATGTTTAATCTCCAGAGCAAGATTTCCGTGTAAAACGGTCTGTGTAAAACTTCAATGAAAAATTATGAAATTCAGGAATAAAAAAAATCCTTGGACCTCTCACAGTACTAATGTATTATAACCTTTTGTATGTAGGCGTTACAAAAAAAAAAAAAACTGAGTTCGCATGCTTACATTTTGTATTTGAAGGCTTTCTCGAAGTGAGAATGGTGAAGGTAGTTCTATATTTTTGCAAAAAATATTTAAAATCAGTATTTGTAATCAAAATACATGATATTTCGGTAGGTTCTACACATTTAATTTCTTTCATGCAATCCCCCCCTCTCAAGAAATGTTTTAAACATTCCACCAATTAGTATATAAACACAGTATGTAAATTTTAACCTAAATTTAACCTAAAACCTATAAAACCTTTACAGGCCTATAAAACTAGCATTGAATAATAATAATAATAATAATAATAATAATAATAATAATAATAATAATAATAATAATATTATTATTATTATTATTATTATTATTATTATTATTATTATACCCGTGGCAGCGCTGACTACTACCGGGTGCGTCCCCAGGTGGCGGATTGGGGAAGAGCCTTCAGATATGGAGGGTAGCTGCGATATAAGCAGAGCAATCTGGCGAATAAGCAGCCGTGGACCAACAGCGACTGAGCTATCAGGGCGTGGGGGAGCAGAAGTGGCAACTCTGTCTCACTTAAAACCTCACAAAGCTCAATGACAACTCGGTGACATGGCGAGTAGTGCCGCCATTAAATAAGTACCTGCTGGGGTCACTGCCCCTGACATTGGGAAGCAGCATTGTCAGTACTGACACAAGGTTGAAGCCAAATGATGACGGAAAAGCTTGTGATCAGAGATTTGCAGATGGCAATATGATTATATTGTGTACGTCTGTAATACTGCGGAGCAGAAAGCAAACGGAGAATCTACTGCTCTACCTTATATCCAGAACAACCACCATGGCGAGCAAACCCTTACAATTGGCCCCAAGTTCCCGGCGTCCCTTAAATGGGACAGGGGTACGAAGAATCTCCGGGCTCAAAATGGTGTCCACTTTTAAAATTGCAACTTGGAATGTCAGAACTCTGTATGAAGCTGGCAAATTAAGAAATGCCACAAGAGAAATGAAGAGGCTGGGCATCCGGATTTTGGGAATTTGCGAGACAAGATGGCCAGGATCTGGAAAGTGTCAACAAGATAATACGACAATGTATTACTCTGGGAATGATGAGAACAAACATCGACATGGTGTAGCTGTAATAGTAGATGAAGAAATCAATAAATCAGTACTAAATTGGATTCCATTTTCTGAAAGGATAATGCTGTTAAAACTTAAGGGAAACCCCGTTAACATAAATATCATCCAAGCTTATGCACCCACAGCTGACAAAAGTGAAGAAGATGTTGAAGAGTTTTATGAACACCTAAAAGAGATTAAAAACCTAACAAAGAAACATGATATAAACATAGTGATGGGTGACTTCAATGCAAAAGTAGGAAAAGGGGGGTGATGGAGAAATTGTTGGCGAACATGGCTTAGGCACCAGAAATGACAGAGGAGATCGCCTAGTCCAGTTCTGTCAGGAAGAAGATCTAACAATAGCAAATACCTGTTTTAAACTTCCACCCAGAAGACTGTACACTTGGAAATCGCCTCAAGATAACCAACATAACATTGATCGAAATCAAATTGATTATATACTGATAAATAAAAGATTCCACAGTAGTGTAAAGAGTGCAAAGACTTATCCTGGAGCAGATATCTCATCAGACCACAATCCCATAGATGCAGAAGTACGTCTTAGATTAAAATCAGCTAAAAAATCACAAAAGAAGAAAAAGAAAATTGATGTAGAAAAACTGAAAGACCCGAACATAAATAAAAGTGCCAAGACACAGCTGAACCTGCGATTACAACAGATTAACATAGAAGAAAATAAAAGTGTGGAATCTCTTTGGAATAGCTTAAAGAATGCCATCGTAACAACAAGTATTGAAGAAGTAGGTTATGTGAATAATATAAAACAACAGGAATGGATGACAGATGAGATTCTTTCTCTTATTGATACAAGAAGAATGTATAAAAACAAAGACCTAGCCAGGTATACAGAAACACATAACATCATCAAGAAAAAAATAAAAGAAGCCAAGGAAAATTGGATGAAAAATTTATACTGAAATTGAACTGCTTCAGAAGAAACATGATAATTTCAATATGTATAAGAAAATCAACGAAATTTCCGGAAAACTGCGGAAAAAGCAAATAGTGTCTCTAAGAGACGAAAATGGAAAAATAGTTCTAGAAGAGAATAAAGCACAGATTTGGATAAAATATGTAACAGAACTTTTCAATGATACTAGACAGAAGCCTATAAATATAAAAGATAACATTCAAGGACCAGCAATCATGAAATGCGAAATAGAGAATGCTATACGAACAAGTAAAACAGGAAAAGCCAGTGGACCAGATGGCGTGCAAACAGAATTTTTAAAATTAATAGAACCAGATAACATCAAACTTCTTGAAAAACTATTTAATAAAATATATGGAAGTGATGAATTTCCATCAGATTGGCTCAAATCTACATTTATCACTGTCCCGAAGAAACCCAAAGCGAATTCCTGTGGTGACTTCAGACTTATTAGTCTAATGAGCCAAACATTAAAAATATTTTGGAAAGTAATTCAGAATCGCATTTATAGAAAAAGTGAAGAAACTCTAAGTGAAACACAATTCGGCTTTCGGAATGGTTTTGGTACTAGAGAGGCCCTTTTCTGTATACCCAAATATTGATACAAAAATGCATAGAAAAACAGAAATCTGTCTTTATGTGTTTCATAGATTTTGAAAAAGCATTCGACAAAGTCAGACACACTAACTTAATAGAAGTCCTTCAACAAATAAGGCTAGACGAACAAGACATAAGACTAATAACAAATCTGTATTGGAATCAGTCAGCTACAGTTCAATTAGACAACATTACCACCAGTGATATTAACATCAAAAGAGGAGTGAGACAAGGATGTGTGCTCTCACCACTCCTGTTCAACATATATGCAGAGGTAATCTTTAAAAAAGCATTGGAAGAATGTCCAGAGGGAATCACAATAAATGGAAAGATTGTTAACAACCTACGATATGCAGATGACACCATGCTAATTGCAGATAACATTATGGATCTCCAAAAACTCATTGACAGAGTATACATAGAAAGCCAAAGAATGGGAATAAATATAAACATCAACAAGACAAAATATATGATCATCAGCAAACATCCAGCCTCATCAATGAAACTGACACTCAATGGGAAAAATATTGATCAAGTGTCAAGATATAAATATCTTGGTTGCTGGCTTAATGAACGGTGGGATCCAGAAATAGATATAAAGGCAAAGCTAAACATCTTGTACAAATAATCAAGAAATGAAAAACATCATATCTTGGCCACATGATGAGAAACAGCAAATACCAACTTCTACAAACTATTTTGGTAGGAAGAATTGATGGCAAAGAAACTAGAGGAAGAAAAAGAATATCATGGTTTTACAACATCAAGACGTGGACAGGAAAGAGCAGTGCACAACTGCTCAGATTAGCACAAGACCGCAGTTTGTTCGCCAAGATGGTCGCTGACCTTCGATAGAAGATAGCACAATAAGAAGAAGAAGAAGAATATTATTATTATTATCGGATCAAACCGAAGCAGAGAGCTACCAGTAAACTGTGGAGTGCCACAGGGAGCTGTACTCTCCCCAACTCTATTCAACATTTACACTCACGATATTAATCAGTTACCACTCAAAGGTAAGATATTCCAGTACGCAGACGATACAGCAATAATATCCATCCATAATAACGCAAGCATAGCCCAAACAAATATGCAACATGATATAAATCTGATCATAGACTGGCTCACGAAAAACTCCATACACCTAAACTCAGAAAAGACAAAATTATTGATATCCAGAAATCCACTGACTCGACCAGTTGATAACAAATATATATAACTATCCAACATCCACTTTCCAACAAAAAACATACAGAACAGCAAAACCACTACAATCACTCAGGTTGAAACAATACGATACCTTGGAATTTACTTCGATGCAGATATGAACTGGAATAGCCATATAAAACATCTACACAACAAACTCCAAACAATAAGTGGCAAACTCTATAGGTTAAAAGACATAATTCCCATACGCCTAAAAACACTAATATACAAAGCACTATGCCAAAATATACTAAGATACGCTATAACAACGTATGCTTTCTGTGCACCCTACAAACTAAATAGATTAATGTCGCTACAGTACAAAATGACAAAACTGATCTTTTGGGAACAAAGAGAAAATCACGACCTTATAAACATTGCAATGGCAGAACACAAAATACTGACAGCAAAACATTTATGTCACTATGCAGCCTTGCTATAACATTATTTCGATGCCAACTACAGGACAGTTAGAAATACATACCGTATAACAAGACCTCAGACTACTAATTATATCACATATAAATACAATAATCACTACGGAAAGGCCACGCGAAACTTCTACATCCCAGACATGATAATCAAATTACATTTTGAATACAGAAACCTTACAAACTACAATAGCCTGAAAAGAGCTGTAAGGACATACTACGAACAAGAAACACGCATCCAAAATACCATACAAACTTAATGAAACACAATATATTCGCTCAGGCTTCCAGTTCAGCGACGCATCAGCACATTCCAATTTATTGTGTGTGTGTGGGCGGGGTGGGGGGGTGGGTGTGGGCGCGCGTGCGTGCGTGTGCGTGTGAGTGCGCGCGCGCGAATTTCTCAATCATAAATTCCGTAGCATCCTAACACAGCAAAAGAAAGAAAAAAAAACAATACATAATAACCAACTGGTGTCATCCTCAGATAAGCTTACATTTAAGCTTCGAGGATGAAAGGAAAAAAAAATTAGTTCTCATCCAAGATGTATCATATGTAACCAAATGCATGTAATGTACGTATCACAAGAAAACCAATGTATGTATTATATGTAAACCAATGTACGTAACACAAGAAAACCAATGTATGTATTATATGTAAACCAATGTACGTAATGTAAATATCACATGTAAACAAATGTAAGTAATGTATCATATGTAAACAAATGAATGTAATGTATATAATAATTGTAACAAATGTATGCAATGTAAAAAAAAAAAAAAATTATTTTAAAAGTAAATCATGAGTTTACACCGTATGTTTGTGAAAATAAGGACACATAATATTCAGATTGCATATGTGTAAATACTGTATAATCACACCTTTTCAAACTTGAAAAAAAAAAAAAAGTAAACCACAACATGTAATATTATACAACTTATGTAACTCTGAACAATATAATTGTAAATTATTATTATGATTGTTATATAAAAAAAAAACTGTTATCATCATTACTATTGTACATATGTAAATATTTGAAAGAACAATAAAAAAAATTTCATTATATGTAGCACAAAGTGCTGAACCTTATAAAATAATATACTGAATAGATGATCATTGTACATATGTAAATATTTGAAAGAACAATAAAAAATAAAAAATAAAAAAATTATTATTATTATTATTATTATTATTATTATTATTAGTCCTTTTAAATACTTATTATTATAGTCCTTTTAAGCCAGGCCACATCACATGTAGGAACTGCAGAGAAACATGCATTTTCTATGTTCAGGATTGTCTGAGGCTACTTGGCAGCGAAAATCGAACAAGAATCGTGACGAGTGGAAGTGTCCCCATTGCAGAGACAACAAAGGAATGTCGCCTTCGACCGCAAGCGGAAAACAGCACATGCAGAAAACAGCCGCAGGCAGTAAACAGCTATCAACAACAGAGGAAATTAAAAACAAAGAAAACAACAACGGAAACCCAGGTGAGCCATCTTTAAATGCATTACTTGAAAATAGATTACAAAACCTAAAAGACTTTTTAATCGATTTTGTTGGAGAACTATTTAAAAAACATACCGCACAAATTACAGAAAAATTCAACCAATACGAGGAATATATTAAATTTAATAATAACTCGGTAGAAGGTGTATTACAGACCGTAAGAGAAATTAAAAACTGCGTTAAAGAGCTAACGGAAAGACAGCATAATATAATTAAAGAGACAACGGACCTACGGCAAGAACTAAACTCTTTAAAGCAACAGTACGAACTCTCAAACCAACAGCAGCACAGAAATGATCTCCTCATAAATGGTCTCCCAGAAACAGCTACGGAACATCTAAGAGACACCGTAATACAACTAAGCCAACAAATTAGCTCTCCCATTGAATCAAGAGACATCCAGACAGTGTATCGGTTACCACAAAAAAGGAAAAGAGAATGGGGTGGGGGGGGGGGGGGGTGGGGGGGGGGGGGGGTGGGGGGGGGGGGGGGTGGGGGGGGGGGGGGGTGGGGGGGGGGGGGGGTGGGGGGGGGGGGGGGTGGGGGGGGGGGGGGGTGGGGGGGGGGGGGGGTGGGGGGGGGGGGGGGTGGGGGGGGGGGGGGGTGGGGGGGGGGGGGGGTGGGGGGGGGGGGGGGTGGGGGGGGGGGGGGGTGGGGGGGGGGGGGGGTGGGGGGGGGGGGGGGTGGGGGGGGGGGGGGGTGGGGGGGGGGGGGGGTGGGGGGGGGGGGGGGTGGGGGGGGGGGGGGGTGGGGGGGGGGGGGGGTGGGGGGGGGGGGGGGTGGGGGGGGGGGGGGGTGGGGGGGGGGGGGGGTGGGGGGGGGGGGGGGTGGGGGGGGGGGGGGGTGGGGGGGGGGGGGGGTGGGGGGGGGGGGGGGTGGGGGGGGGGGGGGGTGGGGGGGGGGGGGGGTGGGGGGGGGGGGGGGTGGGGGGGGGGGGGGGAATATAAATAATAACGTTTAGATTATGAAAAAGAATGAAAAAAACTTGACATCTTGGTACTAGTTCCCTTTCTATTCATATGTAATAAGCAAGGTAGCAAGTCAGGCATTTATGCCTCTTTTTTATGGAATATATATTTTGGTATATATCAATAATATACAGAATATCTAAAATATATATTGTATATAAAAAAAAAATTAACTAAAATTGGGCAAATAAATATCCAAATTTTTTTTTATTTATCAGTATAAAAATCTACAAAAAATAACTTCAAAGAAACTTAGTTGATTTTACAGCCGACTCGTTTGTAAGTCAAGTTAATCTCTCCCTCCGGGGCACTTTAATCCTTTAATACATTTTATGGTATAAAACTGACTTGGAAAGAATTTGTGACACTTCTTAGAATTTCAGAGTAGAATTAATGTTCACATTTTTGAATTCCAGATATACAACTCAGAGAGTTAGCTTACGCAAATATGATTGAGCAAAAATAAATAATAAGTCGGAGTTCATGATATTCTGGAAAGATTGAATTACAAGTATTGCAAAATTACTCTACTGTTTATAAGAATTTTCGATAAGTTAAATTACAATAACCGTGAATGACTATCACTGACTAATACGAGTAAATAAATTTTGTGAGTTCAACGTATCTCATCATTGGCCTGTGGAGTAAGATAGGCTGAGATTCAGCAGATAGTAGGAGAGGAAATAAAGATAGAGTGCATAGTAGTAGAGTAGATGAAAGAGGCCTCAGCTGACCTGTTTTAGCTGTTGACCCCCCAGGAGTGCTTCTAAAACGGTCGTTGATTTTTCACTTTTAAAAAGGAAAAATCCTGAAAAGGAAAAAAAGGAGAGACTAAGCAAATTTAACAAGTGTAAATAAATCTAAAGACTATGTGGAAGACAATTCTATAGAGGAATGAGTTTGCCGAGCAAACCCAGAACAGTATAACCAGGAAAAGAAGGGAGATGACCTGGCCCGGAAGACCCCGCCCTGAAAAGGGCTTGGGACCACCTCGATGTTGGCCTTCGCAGTCCGGGTTTGTTCAGGTCAACCCCAACCTGGGGACAGAAAAACTTTCAACTGTGAAAGGACTAGACCTACCTGTGGGTTAAACGCTGATCAGGAAGGAAGATCGAGATAGCGTCAACACCTACAACTTGAAGGTGTTATAGGTGCAGACACAACCGGATTCCCCCCTGTATGATCTGGCAGATGGTTGGTGTAAATAATAATAATAATAAATATTCCCATTATTGTTTTATAGCCAGGTTAGAAAAACATCTGTATTTGGATTATCTGTAATAATCGATATGATGTATGTTTTGTTTCCTTGCAAGTAGCCATAATAAGTTTTCTTTATTGCTATTTTAAACAAAAAAGTAACATTTTTGAGCAAATATTGATGGTGATTTTGAAACTGGAATTTTATGCAGATAGGACATGCCAATATTTCTAACTAATGATATTTTCATTTTCTTTTCGCATTCTACGTGTGTAAAACACAAGGTATTTTATTTTTTCCTTTAGGAAAGATATACAATTAATTTTTTTCCCCTCCTACGAACATTTGTAAGAAGCATTTATAAGTGATTAACTTCCGTAAATGAAAAAAAGAAATCTTTTAACCCAAAATATGAAACTATCGGCATTCTTTCTTGGCATATTTGGCTGCTCGAATAACTGTCTTAATTAACACTTGGGAGGTCCAAGTGTTAATCCAGGTCGTAATTTTGCAGCGTAGGACGAAGTATATCTGAGAGATACATTCATTACTAGTATGTGCTAAAATGCAAAAAACAAAAAGAATAAACATTGCAAATATAATTATTGATGGTAAAATTTAAATGAATATTGAATCCAACATTATTTCATAGCCGAATATAGAAACTACAAGAGTTTCGTGTCGAAAATATATATAGAAACTAAAAGTTTCGACGGACACAAGCATAAGTAGTGCAATTTTGGGCAACTCGTTGCAAAGGTGGAACAAGCTACAGATGGCTTTCCTTAGTAATTTCTATAAATGTAAAGCACATCTCCTAGAGGATATGTATGATAAAAATAAGCCTTTGGCTTTCTATTTCAGTAATACATGATGGTTTATTTATTTTCAATTACAATCTAGAAATTATTGAAACAAAGAAATATAAAGAATTAAAATTTTTGTTACAAAATAAGCAAGTATCTGCCAGATCTGCCGCGACCTTTGCAAGGTCAAATATCACAAATATTTGCATAACACGTGTTAAACCAAACTCACAGCAACAAAAGTGCGAATAGCACTCATAATATACTCACGCGCATCTACTCATGACCTTCAACCTATACAATAGATAGGTTAAAGAATGTTAACAATTAGTATGTATCTGTCAGATCAGATTCGACCTCCCGAGTGATTACTTCCCTAAAACACCAACTGAAATCAGTCATCTACGAGAGAAACTGAGAGCTACATTTCTCTGTTAATACATGCGCACATACATTTTTTATGTAAAACATTTTAACACGAATTTTAGCTAACAAAGGAAACATTTAGCACTTTCATACAATAATGCAAATCTAAATACAATCAATATAATCACAATTTAATCAAATTACTTCAAAATATAAATAGCAGACTTACTTTCCATGACAGAAATAAGGAATAACTATCTAAATATCTAACTAATGCAACGACTGTTCGAATTTAACGTACAAAATAAATTTTTATTTGAGCGTATGATCCGATTAAAAAAATCTAACCAATGGCACGCTTTTAAAATCATATTAACCAATTAAAATTCACCTATAAGATCATGACACTGATCAAAGACAACAACTTTATTTAAACCTTTAATCCCTCTTAAGGGTTTTTGACTATTGTGACGTTATTATTTTTACACAGTTTATTTTGTGCGATTTAGAATTAATATTATATATCATCTAAAAACGTTTAGCTATCACTTAGAATTAGTTTTTTCATGATGTATGAACTCTAACTGACACTTCTGCAAACAGAAGTTAATTTAATAGCAGACTTTATTCGCCTAAAAATAATGTCCAGTAGTACACACTAAATTGGATTAGCATTTTCCATAGCCAGGAATGATAGAACACAACAGGATTGTACGGTTAGATTTAAACACGATACTTTAAATTAGAAAACTAACCACTATTTGGAAAGAACGTAACTGAAGCGCTCTATAGGTAGGCCGAGATAGCAAATTAATTAAACTTCTGAAAGTTTAAAGGATGACAAAAAACAACAACAACCGCATATTTTAATTAAAGTTATTATTATTGGAAAACGTTCCACTGTTAACATGGGAAAATAGGAACAACAGCTGTAGTTTGGTAACTCTAAAATGCATAATACGAGGTGTTTATTTCACGTTATGGTAAATTTTCTTGTTATAATTTTTAAACTTGAAGAGATTAAAATTCTATCATTTCGCACCAGTGTCCTGGTGCGAGATTACCTCAGTAGTAGAGTCACTTTAGTAAATCAGTTTCAAAATTGCATGTGAGTAATATATGCTTTAGAGACAATTTTGTAATTTACACCAAATACCAAATTTTGTGAAAAACAAAAAAAACTTATAAAAGAACTTTCAAAAATTAGCATAAAATTAAATATTAAATTTAAAATTGATTTTTAATAATATTAAAAGTTTATATAAATCTTTAAAATAAGCAAATAATTCTGAGGAAGTTTTATGCAGTATTTATTTTTAAATATCATTTCATATTTATAAGAACTATGCTAAGATTTCATGCTGGTGATCCCACCCATGACAACACCTATGGTAGGGCCGATGTATTGGACATAGCCATACTGCAGCACATCAGACTCCAATACAATTTAATGACAATCAATGATTTATCATCAGATCATAATCCAATACGGTTAAAATTAGGAAATCTTGAAAAATTATCCCCATCCCCTCACTCATTTATTCCTTGGGAAAGGCTCTCCAAGGTGCTTCCAAAATATATTGGTCCTGTTCCCATCATTAAATCAAAAGAGGAAATTGACATAGCTGTCAAAAATCTAACAGAACAGATTACAGCAGCCTGTGCAGCAGTTACTACCCTTGCAACCACCCACAAATCCAACCACCTGCCTGAAGATACTATGAATCTGATTAGGGAAAAAAATAAGGCTAGAAAAAGATACCATAACACTAGGGCGCCACAAGATAAACGAATCTTAAATAGGTTAAATTCTGCAGTGAGAGATGCACTCGCAGCTCATAGAGCTCAACTCTGGGAAGAAAAACTGACCTCCATCTCCACTGACAGCCACTCTGTATGGAATCTTATCCGAAAGATCAAGAACAAAAATAAACCTCTTCCCCCTCTGCAAACAGATTCAGGTCTCATCCACACTGATGCTGATAAAGCTGAGGCAATAGCGAATCATCTTGAAAATCAATGCAAACCCGCATACGGTCACCTTGACATTAGTCATATCTACAAGATACACCGTAATGTCAGATATTGGCTCAAGTCTGCTCCCACACACTCTACTCAAATCACACCTGCTGAAATATATGCTATTATTCAGAAATTCAAAAATAAAAAGGCTCCCGGACCCGACGGTATCTCCAACAAAGTTATAAAACTTCTACCTCGCAAAGCTATTGTTCATTTGGCAAACATAATCAACTCCATACTTCACTACAAGTATTTCCCTTCCTACTGGAAATTGGCGTACATTGTTCCAATTCATAAACCTGGAAAGGATCCCACTTTGCCACAGAATTACAGACCAATCAGTCTCATCTCTAATCTCGGAAAAATAGCTGAGAAGGTAATTCTTACTAGGCTTCAAGATTCTGTACTCCGGTTAAACATCCTGCCTGAGGAGCAGTTTGGTTTCAGACAGTTGCATAGTACCACACAACAAATACACAGATTGGTGGAACATATCATTACAGGTTTTAACTGGCGTCAATGCACTGGGGCTGTTTTCCTAGACTTAGCCAGTGCATTTGACAAGGTTTGGCATTATGGTTTACTATACAAGCTTATATCATCCGGTGTCCCAATCGGAATCATTCAACTCATCAAGACGTACCTCTGCGATAGGCGCATGCAAGTGAGACTAAGTGGAGTAGTGTCCTCACAGAAACACATCTTGGCTGGAGTTCCACAAGGGTCCTTACTAGCACCAATCCTATTCTCCTTATGCCTGCATGATATACCACACAACCCATTATCTTCAATTAAAGCTCTTTAAGCTGATGACACAGCGATATTGGCCAGATCATTAAAGCCTCACCTAGCCATCAAGAAACTGCAAGAAAACCTACTGCAAATAGAGCAATATTTTGCCAAATGGTGACTCCAGGTGAAGAGCGTAGCCGTCTTATTCTCTAGAAGATCAGTGCTTCCCAAAGAAGATATTCTCCTCTTTAACACAAAAATTCAGTGGAAAACAGAGATCAAGTATCTCGGTGTAGTAATGGACAGTAAACTGACTTTCAACTCCCATATCAAGACTCTCTGTGCAAACACATCCAAAACCATAGCCCAGCTCTATCCGCTAATAAACAGAAACAGTAAACTGAGCACCAGAATCAAACTTCTCATATACAAACTGATGGTTCGTCCAATACTCACCTATGCCTCACCGGCCTGGAGCCATACTTCAAACTCAAATATCATTAAATTACAACGCATTCAGAACAAGTGTCTTAGAATGATCCTGGGTGCTCCATGGTTCATCCGAACTGTTCAACTGCACCTCGACACGGAGGTCCCCTATATCTACACCTTCATGCAGACTATAGCAACCAAATTCTTTTCAAAGGCAACTGTGCATCCTAACAGACTGATCCAACTGGCTGCTGACTATGATGCAATGGACTATTCTAAGCACAAAAGACCTAAAGCCATCCTCAACCCCTTCACTGAAGATTAATCTCCTAGCCCACTCAGGCCGAGCAATATAGCTCATAAACTCTTTCTACTCACAGTCTCTGTTAAGATAGCCGGGAATACGAAAAGCTTTTGCTTCACCCGTTAAGCCAGTAGTGTTACTAGTTACTAGTATTTCATGCTGGAAGGGAGTTTAGGAATCAACCGTGAGATGCGGTGGTTAATTAATTAATTAATAAACACATACATTTGCCAATGGAAATGAGGTGAGAATCGATCGTGCAATGTGGTGATTAATACCCTTGGAGGGTATGGATGGTAATGCTGTACTAATGAAGTTTAACTGAGGTTCGGCTGTTGCTGTTACCCTCTTGGGTGCAGAGAGTCGAGTGTTTGATTTCGCTCTCTTGAGGATTTTGCCTTAAGGGAGCAATTTGAGTGTCCGGGGAAAGTGTTTTCCGGCACGGCCAGGTGAGGGGCTTTGTCAGTGAATGCTTTTCTTCGGAGTGTAAGCGGTTCGACTCGATGGTGGGGGAGCCCGTCACTGAGTGGGACCAACGCTGAGATGGACGGTCTTTCGCCCACTATGGAGTGGCCTAGAGATCGTCCGAATTTTTTGAGTTCACCTTTACTTAAACATGGGTGATTAATACTCTTGGAGAGTAATGGATGGCAATGAAGTTCTAACTGAGGCTCGGCTATTGCTGTTGCCATCCTGCCATGATCAGAGCTTTAATAGCTCAATAACACCTTATCCCTACACTGTCATCTACAGATAACGGGGAAGATGAAAAGCATTCTTGCTTCGCCCCTTTAAGCCAGTCCTACTGGCTTTTATTTTATATTATACTATATATATTATATTATATATATATATAAGGACTGGCTTATATATATATATATATATATATATATATAAGGACTATTTCACGATGATTAGGATATCAGACCTTTATTTCTGATTTCTCATTGCAATTTTTCTCCATCTTCTCCTACAAGGAGGCCTTGCCGATTTTCAATTATTCATATTTTATTAACATCAGACCTTTCTCTTTCATTGATTACATCGAGCCATCGCACAGCTAAAAACTGAATTACTTCGCGGCTTCTGTTGTAAATTTTATGCATTACCCTAACGGAATATAATGAGCGTGCAACAATAAGTGGTCTTTAATCTATCAAATGATAGTCAGTTCGTTGCTACTCAATTTTTATTAACCACCCCCTGCCGATGTGTATACACACGCAGTTTTAAACAAAAGAAAGATGTGTAGTGTTATGGGAAACATCATCATGTCCACGATCTAAGCATAAATGCATTTTGATTTTCATTTGCTTCCAGGCTTTCAAGATGCTTCCAGGCGCTGATATAGTGAAGAGAGTACATGTCATCACATGTAGTGTCATCATCTGATCCACATTGTTAACAACGGAAAGACTTCAAATTCTGTACAGTTAATCGGAAATCATACACCGCTGTTACGATAAAACCGGGAGAAATCCTAGCAGTACATGCAGATACTAATCAGACCATGTACTGTTGAATGCAAACCATAATAATAATCTATCTGATTGTCTCCTGGCTGGATCAATCAAATATTCAAATTAAATATTCAAAGAAGTTATGTCCAAGCTAGCCATGATTTCATCTTCATTAACTGTTATATCCTTGAAAGTGACCATCCAAGGTGACTTGCCTGAAAACCTTTTGGGGTATTTGGCAAGATATTTTGAAAACTATTATTAAAAATTATTATTAAAAATTCTCTAATTTAACTTTGCCGCCAACATATACATACATATGTCACATTGCTTTTGTATACGCATCGAAGCGTGGCCATTGTTGACAAGCAAAGCCTATCAATACACGGCAGCCGCTGCTATGATTCTCAATAACAGCAATGGACAACGATGCTTTACCATTACGCGATTTTCGGAAAAATTACGATATTAACCAACGTATCCAGAACATTGGAACTTCATGGAAGGAAGTATCGGAACAATGGATGCGAGGAATTTGGAAGAAGTCACCACCGCAGAGGACACTCGAAGAGTACAATGAGCATAGCATGTTAGAACAAATTGGTGAAGAAATCGTTGAAATTGCAAGAAAACCGGATTTAGAAATCAATGTTACCGATATAGAAGAATTAGCAGATCACGAAGAAGGTGAACTAACTGATCAAGACTTGATTTTCCAAATAGAAGAAGAAAGGAATAACGAGGAAGATGAAGAAGAAAAATTGTTAAAAAAAATTTACTGTAAAAGGATAAGCTGAAGTATTTTCCAAACTAAATCAAGGACTTCAGCTACTCGAAAATACGGATCAAGACACTGATCGCTTCGCCCAAAGTCGAAAAGCAAATTCGAGAAGCAGTCAGATGTTATCGCGAAATATATGAACAAAAAAAGAAAATCCCAGCAGACAACGTTAACCAATTTTCTGATTAAAAAAGCTACTCCCGATTGCTGAGTATAATCATATCGTCCAAATGAGTGATAGTTACTCGTCTGTTTAATTAAAGACACCATTAATGAGTTTTTTGTTTATGTTAACTAATATTTAAAGGAATTTCAAATTAAAGTAAGTGCATCATTTTTGATATGCGTTTATGTAATTTTTTCTTAAATTTTTCTTTCTTAATTTTGTATTTATGTATTTATATGTATGTGCTAATAATTTATAAATGTTTATATAAATTTATACATTTTTAACCGTTTTAAGTTAAATAGAAACCTAATTTATGAAAATATTATAACAGAAATCAAACAAATCAAGAATTAAAAAAAGTCCTCGACTTACGTCAGAATCAACTTACGTCGTAAGTCGAGTATGTCGTAAGTTCATACTTACGACATACTCGACTTACGACGGAAACCCGTCGTAAGTCGAGGACTATCTATACTCAGGAACTATCGAGTATATTAACAAGTCATTACGAAAGCAACTGAAGTGGAAGGCTTACATTGTCATAATCTACATCTACAATCCAACTACCCAAAGAGCGAAGTCTTCTTCCTGGATCACTTGAATGTTCACAACTCCAACTGGCTCAACTTCTCCAACACTACAGATCAAGCTGGACGTGATACGGAATTTTTTTGTTATAAGCAACGATCTAACAGAAATCGTGCAGCTACCTATCCGAATTCCAGATAATTCCTTCTACTCTTTCAATACCCTTGATCTATTTTAAACTAGTTCTCCTTCCAGACACACTGTAAAAGTTACCTCTCCTCTCGGCAACTCAGACCACAACTAGTGCAAGTTTCCAGTATCAAAGACCATCCCTTCTCCGACCACACACTAAACTTTGTGTCCACTGGCACTTGAATTGTACAAAGTGTGAAGATATCCGTAACTACTTCTCTTCTTTTCCATGGCATGACTATTACTTCCACTCTTCTGACCCGGACACCTGCAGTGAGCGAGTCACAGAAATCATCCTCAATAGCATGAAGGCATTCCATAGAAAATTCCCTTCCACTTTCCAAGCCTTAGTTCAACAGAAGATAATATGAAAGATATCGAAGATAAAAAACTCAGTTTACTGCAGAAAACTCGTCTCTTATCCACACGATAGCCATGTCTTCTGATCCTCGGAAAAGCCATCTGTGCTTCCATCTCCTTCCCATCTTGATGGCACCACTGTTACAGCACCCAAAGAAAAAGCTGACCTCCTAGCATCGCATCACTTTTTCCCTCTAACTCCTGCATAGATGACAAAGGAAAAGCAACTCCTTCCATACCAGGAACTGAGCACCATTTGCCTCTTGTGGCATTTCGGAAGAAAGCCAATACATCATCTGGTCCCAATAGCACATCTCCTATTGTACTCCAATGTGCTCCAGAGCTAACACCTGTCGTCTCTTCAATCTTCCATACTCAGCTGGCACCTCATGGAAACTAACATATATCCAACCCATTCCAAAAAGGAAGACAAAAGTCTACTATCAAATCACCGACCAATTGTCATCACCCCACTCCTCTCCAAAACAATAAAAAAAAATTATAAATGGTCAACTTCTTGACTACTCAGAGGCTCACCAGTATGGATGCTGCCAATCCAGATCGATGGCTGATAGCTTAGCCTACATCACTCACCACTAGACACGTGCCATGGAAAGGTTGGGAGAACCTTTTGATTCTGTTTGGCATCAAGGCCTGTTTTGCAAACTACCTTCCTTTGGTCTGCCTGCTACCTTCTGTAACTGGATAGTCATCTTTTCCTCTGTTTGTTCGCTGCATGTCATGGTAGATGGCACCCTAAGTTCGAGGTTTGCCAACAATGCTAGTATCTCACGGCTCCATTCCTTTATCCACCCTCTTTCCGTTATACAAAAATTCCTTTGACAAGTCATGTAATTCCTAGAATCCCTTACAACAAGATCATCTGCAATCAGTTCCTTAAACACTGATCTCCATATACCATCCTTCAATGAGGTAAGGATAACCTAGTCATCTTCAATGCTGCCAAAACGCAGTCCTGCCTTTTCTCTCGCAAAAGGGATCTCAGTTCGCCTTCCCTCATCTTCAGTAAAACACATATCACCAGACAGGATGAGCTCTCTTCCTTGGTCTCATATTTGCCTCTAGCCTCTCTTGGCACAAACACATCGCATCAATAGCTTCCTCAGCTTCTAAAAACTGAGCATTCTTTCCACTCAAGAAGCTATTGTACATCCACCAGGCTACTCATCCTATACAGATCCCAAATACCCTCCATTCTTAGAATACTGTTTACACATTTGGGGCAGTACACCTAAAATATCCTTAAAAAATTCTTGATGCTGATACAGAGAAGATCAATTAGGCTCATAGAAGAACCCTCTCTTACAGGCTCACTACAACCTCTATCTCTTTGAGGCAGCGTTTCACGTGGTGTCTCTTCTACAGATACTTCCATGGTTACTGCTCCAGCGAATTGGCAAACATCTTTCCTGCAGCTGCTGTCCAACATCTCTTTTCAGTACACTTGCAAAAATATCGAACCTTCTCTTTTTCCTCATTAATTCCATCTGCTACTGTCCTCTAGAACAGCCTACCCTATGATGTTTCCCAAAAAGTTCAACCTGCAGCTCTTTACGGACAATATCAATAGATTTCTTCTTTCTCAACCCTCATTCTTAATTTGATAATGGTCAGTATCAAGATGGTCTTTTATTTATGGTATTAGTAAGTTATAGTCTTATAGGAGGGTGGTCTGCAAAGTTCTCGGCCTAACAATGAAGAAACGAATTTATAATTTCAAAATTTTATTTTTCAACATAATCTCCCTTAAGACTAATACATTTTCCCCAGCGATGCTCCAGCGCCATTATCCCGTCCCTATAGTGGTTCTCAGTAAGATCTGCAAAATACCCCTCTGCAGCTGCAATCACCTCTTGATTCGAAGAAAAACGCTGACGAGCGAGGAAGAGGTTCAGTTTTGCGAAGAGATAGAAGTCAGAGGGAGCCAAATCTGGGAAATAAGGTGGATGTTCCAACAATTCATAGTGCAGATCCCTTAATTGTCCCATTGCCAAAACACCTTTGTGGGCAGGTGCATTGTCCTGATGAAAGGTGGTTTTTTCTTCTGCAAACCGGGTCTTTTCTCACGAATTATTTCGTCTAGTCTAGTTAAAATATCGGAATAATTTTCCCTTGTTATTGTTTTACCATTTTCAAGATAATTAGCATCCAAAAACACAGTTACCATGACCTTTCCTGGTAATGGACCCGACTTTATCTTCTTTGGCACTGAACAACCAGCTTCTGTCCACTGTTTTGATTGCTGTTATATTCTGATGTATAATGTTTAATCGAAGTCTCATCCATAGTAATAAATCGACGCACAAAATCAGTTTTATTCTTGTTGAAATGCTCCAGGCACTGTTCAGAGATTTTTGTGCGAGTGCATTTTTGACTGTGACAAGCGCGGCACCCATGTTGCATCTTGCGCAAAGCTTTTTCATTTGCAATTCTCCAAGCAAAATATATCCTACACGTTCTTTTGAAATCCAATAGTCTCATCAATTTCACGCATTTCGACTCACCGGTCGTCCAATACTATCGTGCACTTGATCAATGATTTATTGTGTTGTTACGCTTTTTGGATCCTTCACGTGGATCATCTTCAAGGCTGGCACGGCCACGTTTAAACTCGGCAGCCCATTTCTAAATTGTCGAAAACGAAGGAGAGAATGCCCATAAACTTTTATGAATTTCGAATGAATTTCTTTTGGCGTTAAACCTTCTTTTACAAATAATATTATAACCACGATACTCAATTTTATCCATTTCAAGGGATACAGACAACACTTTTACTTCACACAGCTGTATAAAACAAACTACTTGATAGAATGACTTGCAATTTCACATGGATGCTTATGACAGATGTACCAACTTGAAAAAAAAATCATGCTAATAGTGTTGCCATCTATGGTCGAGGCCGAGAACCTTTCAGACCACCCTCGTATATATGCGTTTCGAGTAAAATTGGCTGTTTTGGTTTCATCTCTCATTTATTAAGATATACGTATTTTGGTTTTATCTCTCATTTATTTATCTCTCATTTATTAAGATATACGTATTTATAAAATAGCTCTGAATATTTCCCTAAACAATAAAATCATTATTAATGATGTTGATGATGCAAGACGCAAGACGCAAGACGTTGCTGACTATAAGGGCGAAGCAAAATGCTTTTTTATTCCCTGCTATCTGATAAGGATTACTGTGTGAGGAAAAGTTTATGAGCTAAGAGCTCTGCCTGAGTGGGTGCGATTCAGAGATCTTCATTTGGAAGTAGGATGGCCTTCGGTCTCCTATATTTTGAGAAGTCTGTTTCATCATAAGTTGCTGCTTGTTGCACTAATTCATTTGGATGTGAAGAGGACACTGAGAAGAACTTCACTGCTGAAGACTGCAGGAAAGAATAGATGTAGGGGATATTTGTATCCCGGTGAAGTTGGACATTTCTGACGTACCATGGTGCGTTTAATATCATGCGGAGACATTTGTTTTGCACTTTCTGTAGTTTGAGGATATTTGTACTTGAGGTGTGACTCCAGGCTGGGGATGCGTAAGTGATAATGGGTCGAATCAACAGTTGATAAAGGAGCAGTTTTGTTTTGGTATCCAGCTTGCTATTCCTATTGATAAGAGGGTAAAGCTGTGCAATGACTCTTGATGCTTTTGAACATGAGGCTTTTATATGTGAACTGAAAGTTAGTTTTCTGTCCAGCAGTACACCCAGATATTTGGCTTCTGCTTTCCAGGGAATCTTGGTATTAAATAGGAAGATATCATCTTTGGGGAGTATTGAGTTTTTAGTGAAGAGCATGGCAATACTCTTCTGAGGGTTTACTTGCAGTCTCCATTCCGAGAACCAGTGCTCTAATCTCTGCAGATTTTCTTGCAGTTTCTTGGTGACAAGGTGAGGTTTAATAGATCTGGCTAGTATAGCTGTGTCGTCTGCGTATAGGGCAATGATGGATGACATTGGATTGTGCGGAATGTCCGCCATGTAAATCGTGAAAAGTATCGGTGCCAGAAGGGACCCTTGAGGAACTCCTGCCAAGATGCGTCGTTGGGTAGATAATATATCATTTAGTTTGACTTGCATTCGTCTGTCACTAAGAAATGACTTTATAATTTGAACTAGATCTGATGGAATGCCAGCTAAAATCAACTTGTATAGTAGTCCAAAGTGCCATAACTTGTCAAACGCCTTCTCTAAATCAAGAAAAACTGCCCCGGTGTATTGATGCCAGTTATAACTTGTGATAATGAATTCTATTAGTCTGTGAATTTGTTGGGTGGTACTGTGAAATTGGCGAAAACCAAACTGTTCTGAAGGAAGGATGTTTAATTTTTTTACTGAAAGTTGAATTCTGGAAAGGATAGCTTTTTCTGCTATTTTGCCCAGATTAGATATCAGACTTATGGGACGATAACTTTGAGGCTGCTGAGGATCCTTGCCTGGTTTGTATATAGGAATTACGTCTGCCAACTTCCATGCAGAGGGGAAGTACTTAAACCTGAACATAGCATTTATTATTGTTGTGAGATATACGATGGCCTTTCGGGGTAGCAGTTTAATAACTTTGTTGGAGATGCCGTCAGGCCCTGGAGCTTTTTTATTCTTTAAATTCTTTATAATGTCATAAATTTCAGCTGGGGAAATAGGTGTGAGTTGGCTAGTACAGGTATCAGGCCGTTTTAACACATGTCTGACGTGGCGGTGGACTTTGTAAATATGATTGAAATTTAGATTATTGTATGAAGGGCTACACTGTTTTTATAAATTTTTAGCTATAGTTTCGGCTTTTTCTGCATCTGTGTAAACAATGTTCAGGTCAGATTTGAGAGGAGGAAGAGATTTGTTTTTGTTTTTGATGTTTCTCAGGAACTTCCAAACGGATTGATCACCAGGTGATATGGAGGCTAATTTATCTTCCCATAGTTTGTTTCTATGGACTTTAAGTGCATCTCTCACTGCACTGTTCATTTTGTTGAGATATTTCTTGTCTTGGGGTGCTCTGGTGTTGTGGTATCTTTTTCTTGCTTTATTTTTCTCCCTGATTAAGTTCATTATGTCATCTGGTAGTCGTTTAGGCTTGAAGGCAACTGAATTTGAGGTGATAGATGCTATGGCTGTGTTGATTTGATCAGTAAGTTTATTGACTGCAGAATCAATTTCTTCCTTGGAATTAATATGAGGGATGGGATCAATGTAGTTTGGAAGCATTTTGGATAGTTTTTCCCAGGGAATGAAGGTATGAGGCGAATGGGGAAGATCCCTCTGATAACCCAGTTGGAGCAGAATAGGATTGTGGTCTGATGATAACTCATTCAATGATTCCAGGGAGTACTGTAGGTTAACGTTCTGAAGGACAGCTATATCCAAGACGTCGGATGAGCCAGTAGGACTGTGGTGAGTTGGCACTGAGGGACCAGCCACAGTTGCGCAATTTGAGCTTGTGTAGTTATAGAGGATGCGGCCATTCCTATTTATAGACCTACTGCTCCAGGCGTGATGTTTTGCGTTAAAATCTCCTGCAATAATAACCGGCAGTTTAATGCCGAGGATAGCATCCAGATCTGTGGTCAGCAATGTTTTTGATGGTGGGTTATAAGCAGAATATATTTTTATGTTTCCGATAGAGTTTGTGATGACATTGATACCTGTAAGTTCGAGATTGGTGGTTGTAGGAATGGCTACAGAATGATGATTGATGTGATTTTTGATGAGGATGGCTGTGCCACCACCTCTGTAATCCAGTCTATCATTCCTGTAGAGCTGATATCCTTTGAATTTAGGATTGTCAGCAGGTCTCAGGTGAGTTTCATTAATTAATAATATATCCGGATTATATCTGTCATTGAATTCCTGTACTTCTAGTATTTTATTTTTAAGGCCGTTGGCATTCCATGAGATAATCATTAGAGAATCTGGGGTAAATTTTTTCCTATGCATTGGAGAGTGCAGATAAAATGAGCTGTGTTTGCTGCAAGAAACTTTTCGTAGTGCTCAGTGATGGATTTGCGTTACTGAAATCCTGTAACATATTTACAAGAGAAGAGGTGATGATGGTTGTTATATTTGAATGTGGATTTTTCATATTCTGGTCATGGATTGCTTTTTTGGGGCGGGCCACATCAGCATATGTTCTTGTTTGGTGTTGAAGATTTATTTTCTTAGGGGGCTCAGTTGATGGTGGGTGAACACCTGTCATCTTGTTCAAGCTAATAGGAGCCTGATGAACTTGGGCTTCTGGGGCTTTCGTTTCTGTCAGTGAGCTAGACTGACTGATTAACTCAGTTTGTCTGTTTTTTGGGTGGCATATACATCCTCTGTAATTTGCAGGGTGGGGGCCACCACAATTAGCACACTTAGCCGGGGTGGTTTTTGGCTTGGAGCAGGTATATGTGGGGTGGGTGTCACCACATTTCAGACATCTGTATTGGGCTTTGCACAACTTCTGGGCATGACCAAATTTTTGGCATCTATGGCATTGCCCAGAAGAGGCCCTCTTCCTAAGTGGCTCTGGTGAGATCTTGAGCCCACAGATTGTCTTCAAATTGTAAATATCTTTATAGATGTTGTGTATTTCTACCAATACTAGAGGCATAGGGGTCTTGTTAGATCTGTACATTCTACTGACTTTGATGGGAGGCAGATCTTGCATGTTGAGGTCAGCAGCTATTTCAGCTGTTTCAATGTCTTCAGATACTCCTCGGAGTACCACTTTAAGATTTTTCTCCGAGGTAAGTGTGAAGGTATGGTATTGTATACCTCTTGTGTCCAACTCCTTGGTTAGATTTCTATAGTCAGACACTGTAGTGGGCTGAATTTTGATGCCCTCCTCTATGTTCTTGGCAGTGGAGTAATTTATTTGCAGGTTGGCCATGGTGGTTCTTAGGGCTGTCCATCTCTGTTTTTCCCTAAGAATGACTGGAGGCACCTTTTCATTGGTGGAGGCAGAGGAATCTATGTCGGGGGCATCTTCATCCATGCCATTTTCGTTTGCTGACTCCGAGGCGAGAGTTTTGCGTTTTTTACGCACGTGCTTCTCTCCTTGATCTGAATGAGTAGATTCAGAGGTGACTGGATTTAAATTTTCCTCCATTTGAGGAGTGTCTTCATTTGGATCATCGTCAGTCTCAGGTGAAGAGTAAAGATTCAGGAAGCCGGGCCATTCACGCTCGAACTTCTTAAGGAGTTTCTTTATGAAGCTGAAAGCCAATCCTTTATCTAGAGAGTCTATAATTGTATCAGGATCTATCAAGTTTGATGACCATTTGAGCTTAAATTTCCTTTGAAGTTTATTTACAAGTATGAACGCTGGCTCTTCGTCCAGCGAATCTGTGAGGGCGTCCAAATCTGACACATTCATTATTGACAGTTTGCGTATAAACGCAAGTAAATGTATCTGGAATAGATATGCTAACAATGGCGATTCTATCGGCTGTTAGGCCTAACGAATCGCCCTCGTTGCAATTACCGTCCACTTACCTTTGCTGATGTTCTTAGATTCAGTATAGTCCGCAATTTAATGACTTTAAATAAACGCGTCTCTGCTAGTTAATCTAGCAGCTACACTTCAAAACCATCATATTTAATTACCACGTTCTACAGAGAAGAAAGTTCACAACCGTATCAGTGAAGACTCACTAGCGACCTCGGAGATCAATTCGTAGAGAATCAAAAACATACTTCTCACTAATTAACAACACAATGACTACCTGTTGATGATGGTATCATCAACATCATTAATAAATGCTACATTCCTAAAATATCAAAAGGTGTCCGAACAGTATTCTACTAAAAATAAGCAGATTGAAGAATAAATTTATATATTGTAATTTTTAGAGCGTATCACATCAGTAAATATAATATATAATAAGTATTTATATGGGCACATTTTGCAAAATAAAATCGATATTTTAAGAGGTTTTTAGTGATATATTTACTCCGATACGATAACTATAAGAAATACTCATTAAAAGTTTGAAAATTTATGTTTTTCAGAAGTCTAACCAAGCATGCACCTCGAGCGTGTTACTATGGTGATGAATGTTTCACCAAACGAATTTTTTTTATATTTTTTTTTTCGCTTCATTCAGTAGTTCATTTAAAAGTTAGCACAGTAAATAAATAAAGAATATGGAAATTACAAAACGCCACCTTTTTTTTTTTTTTTTTTTTTTAACTAGGAAGTAAATTATTAAAAATCTAAGAATCGAGCTAAAACTTACATGGTATAGATATTTCAAATTACAGGTTCTGCTTTGAGATGCATGTTTTTTTGTTTTTTTTTTAAATTATAAATCTAATTTCTTGTTGAAAACGATAGGATTAAACCCGGAATTTTTTCAACCGTGCCATATGGAGAACTATTTGTTAAGATTAATTATTTATTTGTTCCATACGGAAGAATGGATTGGATTTTGTTTCTGCTAGCTCGAAGAGGCGGTAACGGGGGGGGGGGTAAATAAATGAAGTAGAATTTAGATAGATAAAGTACTGGTAACTAGATACAGAAGAACTAACTTCGCTGTCTCTCGTAAGCTACCAGTTTTTTTCGAAAACTATTTTGAGAAGCAGATTCCAGTTAACCTTAAAAGGAAAAAAATATCTCATTTATAAAAACGTAATTGATATTTGTGTAGCTCGAATTTCTGATTCTTTCGGATCACTTCTGCTCTACAGTTGGAGCATTCGGCGTATTTCATGCTCTGATTTATTATCGTAGTCTAAATTTTCTAAATTTTTTTTATCGGTGTTGGCAATGCTCCCTGTATGACGGGCTGTCATTATATTTTAAAATATCGAGACAAAATTGAAAAGAAATATTTGAAAATATAGAAAGGAATAAATTTAAAATGAATATTGAAGAACTTCGTCTGATCTTAAATATGCATTTTAAGTCACGATCTTAAAATAATAGCAAGTATTAATTTCATGTCTCAACCCTCGTTCACACTGAAACCCGATAAATAATTAATAGATTTTAATTATATTTTTTAAGACTTTGCGAAGAATTATCGATCAATTTTATTTCTTTTAATTTTAAATAGAATAATAATAACTACCACTTTAAGTATTCGATGTGCATATGACGCACTTATGCACAGGCACATGAGGCTCTAGCTGGGGCGGGAGGGGGGCAGTGCCTCTAGCGTCCAATTTAAAGGCCCCAAACAATGAGGGAGGGGGGTGGTGCCTCTAGCGCTCCAGGAAAAAGTGTAAGTGCGGCCTGCACACGTGGTGAGGGTAGACTTGAATTCTTTGTTTTCATTAAATATTCTTTAGTTGTTATTTCATCGCTATATTAATAGACTTCTAGGGACACAATACTTACTGAATGAATACAAACACGTACCAATTCATCTTCTGACACTCATCTTCTATCCATCATCATCATCATCAATCATCAAATTCCTGCCATGTACCCTCAAGGGGGTGTACAGGATATGACAGTACTACATGAAAAAATTACATCATTACTAACTTCCTATCTACAATTTTCCTCCAAATCAGTCTGTTACTTGTCAAGACTCCAACATTATCAGATCTTATATTTCTATCGTCTAAGGCACTTTGTACCTTATCAATCCACCTATATCTTGGTCTTCCTCTGGGTCGTTTTCCTGCCAACCTGGCAGAGAACACTTGTTTTGCTAATCTTTCTTCGCCCATTCTGTTTAAGTGACCATACCACCTGAGATTAGCTCTACTAACGCATTCCTGGATGCTGACAATGTCAAGTTCTTTCCTAATATCCTCATTTTTAATATGATATTGCCATTGATGCCATCTGTTCACGCCTCTAATCTTTCTCAGGACTCTCTCATATCTGCGGTCGATAGTCTTTGGTCAAGTGTTTTAATTCTGACCCAGCTCTCAGATCCATAAGTTAAAACTGGTTTGAACATTGTCTTGTATACAGCTAATTTAGTGTTCCGACTAATTTCTTTCTTATTCCATATGAATTTATTCAATTGACTTTCCACCATACCAGCTTTGCTGATTCTGTTGTCTATTTCTATATTTAATTTACCATCTTCAGTAAAAATCGTGCCTAAGTAGCTGAAATGTTTTACTTGTTCCACAGGTTCTCCATTCACAACACAGTTGACATTTTCGATGATTCTGCCTATTTTCTTTGTCTTTTTATTGCTGACCTTCATACCATATCTATTACAACAGCTATTCAATTTAGTCAGAGAATCTTGCAGACTTGTAGCGGATTTATTTAGAAGTATAACATCATCCGCATAAAGCAAAGAGCTGACATTAACATCTCCAATTTTGATATCAGGTTTAATACCACATTCCTTCATAATGTGATCCATATAGATAATGAATAACAGAGGGGATAATGTACATCCTTGTCTCACACCAGATTTAACATTAAACCATCTTCCTGTACTTCCTTCAATTCTAACTGCTGACTTACAACTCAAATAAAGACTAAGTATTGCTTGATATAATGCCCCATTGACACCATATAACTGTAGCGTATTGAATAGCTTCTCTCTTGGCACTTTGTCATATGCCTTTTCCAAATCGACATAACTTAAATACAGATCTTTGTTATATTCCCATGCTTTCTCGACTATTTGTCGTAAAGTGAAGATCTGATCCTGACAGCCTCTATTTGGCCTGAATCCAGCTTGTTCTTCACCAAGCTTTTCTTCCACAATTCTTCTCAACCGTTTCTCAAGTATACTTGCATAGATCTTGCCAGGAACACTTGTAGCTATATTAATATCAGTAGGGAAATACCTCTGTAATTCTCACATTCAGTTTTATTTCCCTTTTTATATATGGGTACTATGAGCGCTCTACTCCAATCATCTGGAATTTATCCCTCTGTCCAGGCTTTCTGAACTATGCAGTGCAGCCACTGTAAGACTTTTATGCCACCATACTTCAGCATTTCTGGTCGAATATCATCTACTCCTGCTGCCTTTCCACATTTCAAGCCTTTGATGGCTCTTTCTCTTCAAGTATGGATATGTATTCCTGACTGCATGCCTGGTCAGTGTTTTTTACCACTGTGCTGTTATCACTGCTTGTTTCATTTAGCAGTTTTTCAAAGTAATTACTCCATACTTTAAGGATATCTTTTTCTCCTGTTTTCATGAGAACCTTTTCTCATGGTTTCTTCTATCCATTAGTTTGTTAAGTAACAGTCATTCATAACATATCTTAATTCGTAAACGCACTGCAAGGTTGCGTTGCTCATTTATTTTCTATTTTGTTTAATATCACCCCAAATCTGTTTTCAGTTTTTATTACTCACTTATTTATTATATTTATTCCCAAACACAATACGGAATTTTCCACATCGAATTCTTTTGTACATATTAATTTCTTGTTTCTTAATTTTTGGTTGAAGAATGAGACAGTCTTGGACAGAATCGATAGAACTGAATGACCATCCTCTTGGTATCGAACCTTTGTAATATTCAATCTTAACTTGACCATGTTATTGTTATCATTATTTATTTTCAATTAACAGAGTTGGCAGTCAAAGAGTAACAAGCGACATAAAATAGAATAATGAAATTTTTGACTGGCGAATGAGTTCGATGAGGCTAAGGAATCGAGTAGATATGTGAGACGTCCCGTTTTAGGGAGTTGAAATGGTGTTTTATATTTGGGAAGCTTAACTTTTCCGTATGTTTCATAAATGTTCTCCTTGGTATTGTTTCTAGTGCAATTATGATCAGGGGAGAATGCTGGTCTTGAAATTCACGCTTGCTCTTGTTATCATTCAGGGAGTGAGAGGTGATTGAAGTCTGATTAGCGGAATAATGAATTACTGACCATTTAAAACTATATATTTATGTACATTTAATCATACAAATACAATATTTATTTTATAAATGATATTCCGTCTTTTTCAATTTAGCTACTTGGATACGAATTCTACCCTCCGGTTCTTCTTTATGAACTGGTCAATAACATCGTCATAAAAAGTTGGTTGTAACTTAATTTTCACAAGCAACGCGCACACTTGTAAAGGCTGGCTGAAGCTCACTGGCTAGAGCTACGTTGACTCCGTATGGCCTGTGTTTAAGAGGGCGTGAAGGGAGCGGAAATGACTATGCGCGCATGAAATCACGAGTGCTGTAGCGAGGAACCGGAAGCTCACACAATCGAGCAAGTTGTGTGAGCAAACTTCGGCCTTCGATACACAACGCAAAGTTCAATTATTGCCACGCAAGCTCAAGGCGTCTTTGTCTACAAAAATAAAAGCCTAAATCGAATGCTTACAAATGCATGCATTTATTAACAAATAAATATTACTTCTTCCTCAATTAATGAACTTGCGGAGCAAGCATGGAGAATTCGCCGCTGCTTATGATAATTGGAACTGTTTGCTTTCTTGCTCCAAAGTCGTTGATTTTCAATCTTTAGATTCCTGTACTTGGTCAGTTTTTCATGCATTTTTTTTTCTACACTACTATCCCTCTGGTATTGCCACATCAATGAACCGCACATGTTGTTGTTCGACTAAGTGTCTGGCACATTTTGTTCGAGTTGTTTATCTGTCTGAATTTTAAAGTCCCATAATATCTTGCCGTCCGCGCGGTTAGCCTAGTGGCTATGTGCTTCGCAGCCATATGTCTGGGGGAAGGAGTGTCCTGGGTTCGATTCCCATCGACGATGTGAAGAGCTTAAAGATCTTCTTCAGCCACAACCAAGTTAGCCGGTCTTTGGGTGGACAGCAGAGTTTTCCCCACCAGTTTATCTGGAGTTTTTCATCTTGTAAGCAGGCAAAGCGGCTCCGCGAACACACATGATACAGTCATACGAGTAAGCCAAGGAAGGCAATGGGCAACCACCTTGTTCGTGGTCATTTCCGTAGATGTTGGCGTATATAATAGCTGCTCCTAAACAGCCGAAAGGCCATAACCACAAAAATATCTTGCCATTTTCATTTTCAATAACTTTTTCAAGTGTATGTATTCCCAAGGAATTTTGCAAGGTGGGAAGCTATTTTTCCTGCGCACAAGCTTCAGTTTACAGTGTTTGTTACCCAATCATGCCTCTGTTTATAATCTGTATGGGCAATCTTGCTACTAGAAATAATTAGAAACTCTCTCTCTTTTTTTTTTTTTTAATCTCTGCTCGTTACTATTATTATACTTTTTTCATATCTTACAGGCATGAATACAAAAAAAAAACATGGATATAACAATAACAAATCTTGGAGTGAAAACCTATTAAATGCAGCTCTACGAAATCGTTCTATTGAGAGCCAAGTGATATATCTCTTAGAATATAAAGTCTCGTCTTCAAATTAATAAGTTTCCTTTCTTGGTCTTACTGTGTTTCCACTCAGTGGTTTTCTACTAGATACTACTAGAGATGTCGAATGGCTTTTTTTTCCCAAGAATGGAAGTAATTGAAGATGATCCTGCCATGTTTATCATAATATTAATCGAATGCGTGTTTCCTAAAGTTATTAACTGCACGTTCTGTAGTATTACATGTTCTATAACTATATACAAAACCATAAGTCAAGTTTTTTTTTTTTTTTTTTTTTGGTGTTTGTGCTGTTGAGTTCGTATTTCCGGATCTCTCCAGGTTAGTTGAGTTTTCTACCTCTTCGGGTATGAAGTCATTGACTTCACACTTCCGTTTATGTCTTAGAACTTTGGTTTTGTTGGTGGTGGTGGTGTTGATCCTTAATCCAATTAATTCTGCATTTTTGCACAGATTATTTAGGTGGTTTCAACAGTCTGAATGTCAACGTCCATTACCAGGACTACATCTGACAGTCAGAAGCTGCTTATCTGAGTTTGACCCGTTGAATCATCGATTATTTCATACCCATGTGTAGTGTGTGAGAAGTTTGTCCAAGGTAACATGAAAAGTGCCACTGAATCTTTTTCAAGGAAATTGCAATTAAAGTAGAAAAGCTCTTAGCTATCAATCCATTAAACCGTTGCTCTTGTCTGGTAGTTATAACATGGCTTTGAGACCTCCTTTAATATTTGTAAGGATATGCCATAATAACTGAGAATATTTGACGTTCTTTGTCTATTGACTGAGTGGCAGGCCTTGGAGAAATCTATGATTTTTTTTTTTTTTTTTTTGAACTTTCTAAGGCGGTAGATGGATTTGACCAGGGGCGGCTCGTGCATAGGCACTACGGAACTGCGGCACCCCCAATTTTTCTCGATATATAAATATATTTATTAATTTATTTATATTTGCTTGTAATATTTAATTTTATCATCAACAATCCCATACAATTCTCTTATTTTGTATAAAAAATAATAAAAATCCATCTGTTCGTGTCCTCCCTCGATGAGTCTTTGGACTCCCGGAAGGTGTCACGTGATAATAATAAATAATAATAATAATCTTGTAGCGCTTAGGAGGGAGAAGGATGCTAGCAGCACTGTGTTTACCACAGTGTCATATTGCTACGCGCACAAGCATATGCACGTCATAGTGAGATGCGAGCAATTAGCGTAATGAGGCACTGTCCGTCGCGCAGTTCCATTGTTGTTTATATATAGTTTGTGCCAGTAGTAGTGTGTTCTTAGTGCTTATCGTGTTTACTCCGTCTTACGTATTTTATTTATTTTTTATTTACTTATTTAACAAGGATAAATTAGCTAATTTTAAGAATAAATTACAGAAGAAATAAAATTGACCATTGAACCATATCCCATGATCAACAAAGAAAAACTTGAAACTGAACTTCGAGTATTCTACAGCAGACCCGACATGCATGATTATTCTAAATTAATTGACTTGTTACAATTTATAACAGAAAATAATTTAAATTGTGTTCTTAGTGAAATTACTGTATTGATAAAAATTCTCTTGACAATTCCTATGACTACATCAAAGGCCTGAACGCTGTTTTTCAAAATTAAAGAGAATAAAAACATTTCTGAGGAGCACTATGAATCAGGATAGGTTAAATGCACTTGCGATGATTTCAACGGGGAAAAAATTCTTCAACAGTCACACAAACATCAAGGAAAAATTTATTGACCTTTTCGCTCGAAACAAAACAAGAAGAATGGATTTTATTTTTAAGTAATTTTGAATTATACTAAATATAATATTATCAATAATAAACACTATTTTTTCATGTTTTTTACCATAATTTTGATATTTTTTCCAAACACGTATACTTACAGTGTGTATGTATATTTTGAAAGTTGCAGTACCCCCACGATTTCAAGCCACGAGCCGCCACTGGGTTCGACGCTACTTCTTTCTTCGAAAGCCTTCTTCATTTTTGAGCAGAAGAGGTGTAAGATGTGTTCAATAAGGTGTTTAAAAGCATTCTGTTTTTAAAGTGGTAGGAAGTAGTTTTCTAGTTCTGGAATTTTCTAGATTGCGTTTTATGGGACAGAGAATATTGGGTGTAAAAGAGAATATTGTTATTATTAACTCTTCCATTGGCATTATCAGATATAATTACCGTTCAATTTATGAACATTCTCATTCTTTTGGGGTTTTAGCCCAGTTTTATTCATATATGGTAAAAGAAGAACTACGACAGGAAATAGATAATCCCAAAAATAGAGAACTCATGATAGTGATGGGAGATTTTAATGCTAAAATAGGACAGTTCACAGCAGACAACAAAGATGTGATGGGGAAATTTGGATACGGAGAGCTTAACGACAGAGGAGAACAATTCCTCCACTTCTGTAAAGCAAACGATCTAATGATTACAAACACATTGTTTGTAATCAACGCCCTAATAATAAATATACATGGACATCCCCAGATGGTAATATAAAGAACTGCATAGACTATATCATCGTAAACAAACAATGGAAAAGATCAATAAATAATGTACAAACATTAAGAAGTTTTGATTTTGACACTGACCACGAAATATTAACTACCAAAGTGAAGATAAAATTCAACAGGAAAAATAATATCAGAAAAGAAGAAAACCTATCAAAACTAAAAGATAGCTCAAGCAGAAGTCGATTTTTCGAACAGATGTGCTTGAAATTAAAACCCTCCATCTTACAGAACGGCAGAAAATACTAGGAAGAAGGAAAAGAAACAGTGTTATCAATTGCAAAAGACCCTCTAGGTTCCAAACCCAAAATAAACAAACAGTGGATAACCCAAGAAATCATAGCTACCATAGAAGAGAAAAGAGAGGCCAAGATACTTGTAAACCAACAAAACAATGAAGAGAATAAAGAAAAATACAAAGCACTAAAAAATAAAGTTGATAACCTATGCAAAAAAGCCAAAGAAAAATGGTTAGAAGAAAAAGCTAAGAAATGCCAAGAAGCATACCAACAAAACAACGTAAAAGTCTTCCATGATACTGTAAGAGAAATTACAAAGGAATTCTCAGCAAAAGCAGTAACAATGATAAACACAAGATGACTGAAACCGGGAATATTGAATATATAAGAAAAATCTAGTCAAACCATTTTATGACTATCTTCCACCAAGGAAACAAAACTATAATGCCAACAATAAAAGAAAATAATGATCACCCAAAAATTTTATAAAAAAAAAAAAAAATTACAAGAAGAAGTTAGATACGCAATAAAACAGATGAAAAACAATAAAGCACCAGGCATTGATACTATCCCTACTGAACTGTGGTCATATGGAGGCAGCATATCAATAGAATATTTAACAACCCTATTCAATAAAATACTACAAACAGGAGAGATCCCAGATGACTGGAGAACTGGAAAGATCATCCCAATATACAAGAAAGGAGACAAAAGAGACTACGGAAATTACAGACCAATCAATTTACTTTCCCACACCTATAAAATATTCATAAGAATTATACAAAATAGATTAAAAAAACACCTATGAAGAAATGATAGGCACAGAACAAGCTGGTTTCCGAGGAAACTATTCAACAATAGACCAAATTTTCACATTGCACCAACTAGCAGAGCTCAGCTGGGAAGACCATAAAGAACTATATTGTTGTTTTGTAGACTTTAAACAAGCTGCTTTCGATAACATCAACAGACAAATCCTTCTTAAAATTCTACTAGAAAAAGCAATAGACAAATATATAATACAGTTTCTGATAAAATATTACTCTAAGACAAATGCAATAATTAAAAAGGACACACTCACAACAGAACCCATAGAGATCCAAAAAGAAGTAATGCAAGGATGCCCATTATCCCCATGCCTATTCACCATATATCTAGAAGAAGTTGTAAAGATGGCAATAGACAATGAGCCTAGAGATCAATGTCAATGGTTTAAACATAAATAATATAAAATATGCAGATGATCTCGTCCTTCTTGCAAGAACCCCAAATGAACTACAAAAGTTGATCAACAAGCTAAACGAAACCTGTAAAACATATGACATGACAATAAATATACAAAAGACAAAAGTGATGAAAATAGGGAGGAACAGAACTACAATCTCAGCCACCCTAAACGGAGAACACATAGAACAAGTAGACAACTTCATATACCTTGGATCAAAACTAGCAGAAACAATAGATGAACTCAAAACAATCAAACACAGAATAGCGATAGGATGGACCACCATGGGAAAATTACAGAAAATCTGGAAAACAAACAAACAAGATATCTAAACAAGCCAAAATCAAATTATATGAAGCAATAATTATACCAACAGTCATCTATGGAGCAGAAGCGTGGACAGTTTAAAAAAGAGAGGAGAAAAAACTGGTGGCATTTGAAATGAAATGCTTTAAAAAAATAAATAGAACAAGTTGGATAGAAAAGAAAACAAACATCACAGTCAGACAAGAACTATTGTATCAAAATACAATAATAGAAAAAATTAGAAAACAACAACTGAGATGGTTTGGACACACTGTACGCATGGGCGCAGACAGACTTCCTAACGTCTTAATCAATACTTTTCCAACTGAAAATTTTACCATCTTCTTCTTCTTTTTTTTACAATTTTACAATTTTACCATCTTCTTCTTCTCTTCTGTCTTAGACAGAAGAGAAGAAGAAGATGGTAAAATTGTTACGTCTAAGAAGATTTTTATTTATTTTTAAAAAAAACTTTCTGGCAGTGTTTCAGTACTGCTATATTTCGTTCATCCTGTTTGCTTCCTGAATAGCCCCCAGGCTTTCAGATATTAGCAGCTTTTCCTCTTTACCCCACTTACTTTTCTGGCCATCAATTGTGCTGGTTTATTACGAGTAATCGAAAGGGAAGATATAATTTTCTGGTATTGAGTAAATGTGGGAAGAAAAAGTGGGAACATCTTTCTAGATATCAAATGAACATTTGGTCTTAAATACATCAAAACTGCACTTGTTATTTATTATTTTTTAGTTCAGAATTCATCTATGGAAAATCAGATTTCTTTTTCTTTTTTTTTCTTACATGAACAGATCATTGCCATCTTTGGGTTGTACAGGATGAGGGATTCCAAAAAAGGGCCAGACTTCAGGATGTCTGAATTGATGCCCAAGCCATGTGAGTTGTAGTTGTAATGATACTAATGATGAACATCATCATTAGTATCATTAAAGACAAAAGGAAGACTATACCATGCAACTAGTAGATCCATCTTCTTGTATGGTTCTCAAACCTGGACAATAAGCACCAAAAAAAACTACAGATATAATTAACTCCTTTGGAACTACGTCTCAGACTGATCCTTGAATACACTTGGATGGACCATGTCACTAACTCTGCTGTGCTAAATCTGGTTAAGCAAGAACCACTTGTCAATAGAGTCAAAAAACTACAACTCATATGGCTTGGGTATTCAACTCAGAGATCATGAAGTCTCGCCCCTTTTGGAATCCCTCGTCCTGTACAAAGCCAGAAGATGGCAAACGCAGTAGAGGAAGACCATGCAAACAATTTTGGCAATACATATGTAAAACCACCAGTAGGCTGAACTGTAAAACTCCATCTGACAGTTCAAGATAGAGACTTGGAAGACCATAATTTGCAATGTTTAATTTTTAATATAAATCTCCTTTCCCTTTTCACATTGTATCATAATGTGAATAAACTATGTATGTACATGAACAGAAAAGGCTCCATGGCGTATACTGAACATCGCTGGCGTTTCTTTGTTTTTATTTATTATCTGACTCCAACCAGGAATTCATTTTCTCAAGGATTCGAACTTACAGATTATCAACCGATGTGGATATCCAAAGAGAGCGCTTCCCGTTTCAAAATTAACTGAAAAGTGAAAGCATATCAATTTCTGTGATCAATGTTTAGGAAATCGTTTTCAACTAAAAATGTCTATCCTCTAATTAAAGACTAGAATCAAGCCCATAACGATCTTTCTTCTGGCAGTTCAACTTTATGGAAATTACCACAAGCTAACACAGGTGCACGCACCCATCCACAACAACAGCAAGATTATTATTAATAATTGTTATTTAGAGTTACAATTTCAAGGGAAGAAACTACAAAGTTGCACCTCATATAAAATGATGCGATCACTAAAAATAGCAAATAAATATTTAAAAGCATTCATGATGTTATGAAGGCAAAACTGATGTTAAGTGAGCAGGAAATATTAATATCACAAGAGGCATATTTCAAGGAGATTCGTCACATTTTCTGTTTGCTTTTAACACTGCTCTTTTCACGAGTTCTCAATAGGACACCTTCAGGATACCATACTTCGCAGCATTTGTAAAAGTGTTTCTTGGTTTGTTTAACTAGTCCACAACATGTTTATTAGATTAGGCGAAATACGGATTATGTTTCCCAATCGCATTACCTTTTATTAAAGTGATATTTCAAAGGCTTACTATGAGAATGATTCTTTATATTATTTCTAGAATTATATCAATAAATGTTAAGAATTTTATGTTCCAATTAATTATTTATTCAAAATTTTAAGTTATATTGTTGAAATGTTGATTTTGTTAGCAATAAGTGTACGTTAACTTATAACACCATTATAAATTTTTCTTAATGAGAGATGGCAACTCTTCGCTTTCCAAATTAGTTGTAATCTCTCGGGGGGGAAGTCAATTTTAGGACTTCAGGGGTAACGAATGGCAATGCTGTAGCCAATGAAGTTTTAAGGCTCGGCTGTTGCCGTTACCCAGCCAAGACTAGAGCTTTTAGCTCAATAACACCCCATCCACACAGATTCTCTTCATTCAGATCAGATTTAAGAACTAATTGTAAGCTAAGTTTTCCCCGTGTGGTGGCTGGGATAAGAATAGCCCCAATGTAGATGCATGTCGTACGAGGCGACTAAAATGGGTGTCCAGGGAGGACAATGCTGCCCATGAAGTTGTAACTCAGGCTCGGTTATTGCTGTTACTCTCCTGCCATGATCAGAGTTTTATTTTATATAGCTCAATTGTAAACTAGTTGTTAACTAACTAATTGTGACTTTTAATAGCAGCTTTTCCAAAGGACTATGAAGGACAAATCAAGTGGAAATTGAGTAGCATCATCGGGAAGTTGCAAAAAATAAATGCGTTAATAAAATGTTATTGAAGTAAAGAAGTGTGATCAGCAAATTCATGAGCAGTACAATGCAGAGTCAAGAAGGATGAGTAGCATAGCAAGTAAAGCACAATCAGATTACGTGAGGAAATCAGCTGAGCAGGCCAAAAAATTCTTTAACTGTTAACTTTAATAAATGCAGATAATAGCGAGGCCATAGAAGAAGAAAGAAACAGTTGAAAGACTGTTTCTGAGACCGATCTGAGAATAATGGAAGAAGAAGAACAGGAATGTTCTGGACATTACAAAATCTCCATGTGGATATAGCCATAGGATTGAATACAAATATAAGCACTGGTGTTACGAGAGAGTGCGAGCAATGGCAGTGATCGTAACAAGCCTGTTTAATCTTAGTCTCATCTCCAGCAAGGAGATTAGACTTAGATTTCAATCTAGTTTTTTCACCACCTAAGGGTAAATATCTCGAAAGTCGAAAAAGCTTTATTAGGACTATTCAGCTTGATGAAGTGGGTTAGCCGTTCTCACACGGAGGTAGCACTTTTCCCCTGTCTCGGTAACTCAACTTTTGATCCCACAAAATAGACAAACCGACCAGAGAACACAATTACCAGACACAATGCGCTGTCCTCAGAGAGCCTTAGTCGCTTCAGCCACAGTTATGAACAAACCAACCAAGCATGATCTCGTGATGCAACAATAAGTCAAACTGACGTCATACTTTTAAAATATCGGCTTTTCCTAAAAACTTGTTATTTGGTCGATATGTTGGTTACTGTTTCAGTGAGTGTATTTCCTTTACATATTTTATTTGCTTATTTGTGTCCTTCCCTGAAGAAGTAGCTAAGTTTCATGCCGAAACGCACGGAAATGTAATATTAAGTGATATGTAAAAAAAAAAAAAAGTTCACACACACACACACACCGCCTGCATGCCTGTGTTAAGCTGACTCTGAAAAGCTACAGTTTAAGATATGTTGATTTCAGTATCCACGATATATTACGCTCCGATTTAATTGTAAACATAATTCTGGTTTATTGTACAGGGAAACACGAACACGTGCTCAAACAGTATTAATCGTTTCGTGCGATAGTGTGTGTAATATGGTGTAGCCATGATTTGATGCTATGTGTATTGGAGAGTGTTTTTATCTTTGTGTTGCCATTAGACAGAATTTTATTAGACTTATATGGTAGTAATTTCTCTCTTCATTCTAAATTTTCTCTCTTCATAATTTCCATAATGCCGTTTTGCTTATCTATAAGCTGTTATATTTATATGTGACGTAATTAGTTGATTGCGTAGTTAGGAATGAAGTGCGGGTTTTCACACAGGTGTGTAATGGCAGAGATATTTTATTTAAAAAATTGGTTCAATAGAGAGCACATCCAGTATGTTCTTATAACATATGTTTCTGTATTTACATAAAATGTACATAAGTGTACATTTGTCATTCTTTTGAATCCACATATTTTGAGATCTATTATACGGCTTTATAGATAGTTTATATGAATATCCCAATATATTGTAGACCAGCATCGTCGTGCATTCTGAAGTATTAACCTTTCTGATAATTTTCATGGATTTAGTGTCTTGGTGAAGGATGTTGGTTGCAATGTGTACTTAGTTTCAATGGGTTAAGTCTGTGAGTTTCTAATATCATTAACTTCTCCCTTTCTTTCAGTGTTTATGTTTGGCGTTTTCAGTTAGCCAGCGGACTCGATATTAATGTCGTGTTTCATGTTTGTGGAGGCTGTTTCGCATTATTATGGATGGAAACCATGACCGTTGCATTTACATATCAGAAGATCTTTGGCCAAATAATGGAAGTTAGTTAATGTCATGCGTGTATATGTTAAACAGTAGTGAAGAGAGAATGGCTCCCTGTAGGACTCCGCATATTACCGGTAACTCTCTGCTGGGATTTGATCCTATACGTGCGATGTGAACTGTATTCTAGGCACGAGAGACAGAAATGATCCATCAATTTCAGCATGCGTTAATTTGCCCAGTAATGTTTTGCGAGCAAGTGTGTGCGCAAAACATCATTGAGCCATTATTTGGTAAATTTTTATTATTTTATTTTATTTATTATTTTATATTATTACTCTATTCCTAGTGGGTTTTATATTATTACAGCATAAACCTGCAATAATGTGGAAATCAACAAAGAGACTTACATAAACGTAGCAGGAATATAATGTATTGAAAGAGTATTTTTTTAAGCATATGAATTAAAAAAAGGTATAACAAGATTAAAAGTCTGTAATATACATGGGAAACCACTGTTACTAATAACAAAATATGGTTCTAAAAAAAAAAAAAATGTCATCAGATTATAGAAGAACGTGGGGTGGGGGAAGAGTTACCGTAAAGCCACGAGATGATTGGAATTGAGTGAAAGTTTTATTGGTTTTGGAAATTGAAGGAGATTAATTAATCAATCGTATTTAATTGCCATGTGGACGAGATTAAATATGGACTGTGTGGGTTTATCGCATATTGGTCAGTTCCTATGGATAGGCATTCGTAATATTGACAATCAATGAGTAGTTCTTCGTTTCTATAGGCATTGCCCCCCCCCCCATTTCTAATCTGTGTTATTAGATGACGCGCTTTCCTTTGCCTTGTAATACTGTTATTGTTCGGTGGTTATCTTTAAGTTGTTTTCCAAAAGCCTTTTTTTTTTTTCATATTTGCTGCTATATGCTATGTGTTATTCATGGATAGTGTTTACTTGCGTACGCATTTTTTGTTTTCTTTATTAATATTTTTGTTATGTTCTACCAAATGCGAGTTTAAGACGAGTGTACAGAGTGTAAACAGTCTTCGATTATGATTCTTTCATACTATTCGTAGATTTAGTGCATTTGGAGAGGGTTCCTGTCTCCTTTCCTGATTTAGTGTGTAGCTGCAGAGCGGTGAAGTAGACGGTTAACTTTTATGTTTTTATGTTCATGACGTGTGAGTACTGTTTGGTAGTGACGGATGTTTATGGGATCGATGAAGTGATTGTATTCCAGGCTCTTTCTTCTCTGGTGTATATAGATAGTGTATTTTTTTGTGGGGGGGGTTGGTTTACTACAGAAACGGCTAAGGTTATGAAGCCAGTACAATACTAAGTATGCTCTCTTATGTCAGTTTTCGTGTTTTGCGAGATTAAAACCCATGCCGCATCTGAATTAGCAACTTATTTGAAAGGCCCTTATACAGGTTCTTCGACATATCCTGTCAAATTATATTTATACACACCATTGTAAGATTACACATCGTGTTAACATGATACTAATGTTAACATTAGTATCATGGGCAAGTTAGGCGAGAATCTATTTTATGAACAAACCATTGAACTTTTTCAAGCCACTTTCAATAAGCAGGGTGGTGGTCTCAGACCGGGTTATGAAATTAAGCCTCCCACCAAATACCACCACCAATAATAATAAAAATAATAACCATTATTATTATTATTATGGGTGCTGATGATGTTATACGCTATTAGGTTACTGAGAGAGCTTCAAAGCACCCATTCATCAGTACGACTTGAACCCACAGCAACTGGGTTTTTTTTCCAAACGAAGTCAGCAATTTCATGTGCAATTTTCTTAACTGAGCAATCTTAGTAATGTGTCAAACCTCTACAGTTCTGAACACACTCAAGACTAAACCACACGCCGCATTCTAGTTCTTTCGACAGGTGTTCAATTAGACTATAAATTAGAATATATATGAATAAAATTTTTCATATATATTCATATATCTTTTAATAATATATTTTAATAATATTTTAATATATATATATATATATATATATATATATATATATATATATATATATATATATATATATATATATATATATATATATATATATATATATATATATATACCAAGATAGCAAGCAATTTTATAAGCTAGGTTTTAATCCTTTTTCCCAAGTATGCAAACAGACAAGTAAGTCACGTTTGCGCCTGCACGTAGTGCAAGTCTTAGGCAACTCGTGGTAAAGGTGGGGTAAGATCCGATCACTTTCCTTAGTATTTTCCCCTAATGCAAAGCACACCCCCTTGTGGAGATGTATGATGCTATGCATTAAAGGCAAGGGCCAATACTCAGACCTGTTTCCCTTTGTTTAAGTGCGAGGATACCATTCCAAAAACTCGTAAAATCCCTCGGATCACCTAATATTGAGCGACCCGCAGGATCAGAAAGTCAGAAACTCAGTTGGCTCTACACCGTGGCAGACTCCCCACCACCGAACACAGCCTCTCATTTGCTCATCTGGAAGGGTAACAGCAACAGACGAGCCTCAGTTAAAACTTCACGGGCTACAGCATTGCCATTCATCACCCAAGCTTCCAACCGGTTTCGATCTTTATTGAGGTCTCGTCAGTGGGAGCCAGACCTAAAAATGCCAAGGTTGAAGTAATGCGGAGCTTATAAGTATTTTACCAAAACAAGTTACCATAAGGTGCTTTGACCGTATTAAATAAAAATCTCAGGATGAGAGTAAGATGTAGTAAGATATACATATATATTAATATTTTAATAAAATATAGTCAAATAAAATATAAAATGAATTTTTTTTTTTTTTTTTTTTTTTGGCTAGATGGACGAAGCAAAAATGCTTTTCATATTCCCCGTTATCTGTAGAGGACAGTGTAGGGATAAAGTGTTATTGAGCTATGAGCTCGGATCATGGCAGGAAGGTAACAGCAATAGCCGAGCCTCAGTTAAACCTTCATTGGCTACAGCATTGCCATCCGTTAACCTCCCTGGGTACCCATTTTAGTCGCCTCGTACGACATGCATGTGCTGCAGTGGAGCTATTTTTATACCGACCACCACACGGGGATGAATCTCAATAAAAAAAAAAAAAAAAAAAAAAAAATATATATATATATATATATATATATATATATATATATATATATATATATATATATTATGTTAAAGATACCAAGCAATTTTATAAGCTAGGTTTTTTAATCCTTTTTCCCAAGTAAGCAAACAGACAAGTATATATACATATACCTGATGAAAAAGATATACTGTGTGCGTTTTATATTTTGGTGTGTATTGTTTACTGTTGGCGAGTGTTTTTATTCTAATCTATTCAGAAGTTTGATTATTTTTACAAAATTATTATATACTTCAAAATCAATTAACTTTTCAATATAATATAAGAACTTTTTTGTTTTTTTTTGCTTATACAGTACTGGATATTTCTCGTTGCGCTTAAGGGTATGGTTTTACAGATAAAACTACGCCAAAGAATACACAAATACCCTAATATTTGCTCATAAATAAGATAACATATTAAAAAATATTAGATATTTTATATACTACAAAACTGCAACGTAAATTTTACATTTTACTTTTTATAATAAAATTCATATCTAAATTTACCATATATCACAAAGTATAATATTCAGACACTATAAAATCATTTATTTATTTATTTATTAAATAAATGTTTTGGTTTCCCCACTTATATAGACATTAAAATAAGAAAATTTCATATAAGAAATGTAAGAATGATGTCTTAGCCCTTGGAGGGTAATGGATGGCAATGCTGTAGCCAATGAAGATCTAACTGAGGCTCGGCTATTGCTGTAACTCTCCTGCCATGATCAGAGCTTTATAGCTCAATAACACCTTATCCTTACACTCTCCTCTACAGATAACGGGGAAGATGAAAAGCTTTCTTGCTTCGCCCCTTTAATCCAGTCCCTATAAGGACTACTTATATATGGAACGTATGGGAGATGAGTTAATCGACCGTGAGATGCGGTGATTAATACCCTTGGAGGGTAATGGATGGCAATGCTGTAGCCAATGAAGTTCTAACTGAGCCTTGGCTATTGCTGTTACCCTTCTGCCATGATTAGAGCTTTATATAGCTCATCTTACATTGTCCTTTACAGATAACGGAGAAGATAAAAAGCATTTTTGCTTCGCCCCTGTAAGTCAGTCCTTATAAGACTATAATACTACTTATATATATAAGGACTATAATACTACTTATATATATATAAGGACTATAATACTACTCATATATATAAGGACTATAATACTACTTATATATATAAGGACTATAATACTACTTTATATATATATATATAAGGAATATAATACTACTTAATATATATATATATATAAGGACTATAATACTACTTAATATATATATATAAGGACTATAATACTACTTATATGGACAACTTCATTTGTTTAAAGTACCAATCGTAGAAATCTTGAGTGACCTAAAAGGTATGCTATATATATATTGTGCTCACACACGCAATGCTTGTTGTACAAAGTACACTTGGATGAAAACTAATAAGAGATTATTATAAATAAACATATATATATATATATATATATATATATATATATATATATATATATATATATATATATATATATATATATATATATATATATATATATATATATATTATGCTCACACACGCAATGCTTGTTGTGCAAAGTACATTTCGATGAAAACTAATAAGAGATTATTATAAATTCAAATTAGTTTCTTAGTTTTCTACTAAATGTTTTGCGAAAGTTCATTTATAATGGGATTTAAAGTTACTTCCGGATGACAAATAAGGAAGTCGCTAAATATGTTTAAGAGATACAGTTTAAAATATACAGAAGCACCAGAACAACTAAAAGAAAAATGGGTACTCGAGGGACGCAAGGCAATGTCTCAGTACTTAAAACTGCAAAGGAGCTATTTATTGTTTATCACAGTCAAGTTTAAAGAGAAAATACCCCACTAATGAAAGTAAGATGAGAAAACTGCTTGTGATAATGCCTTCAAGCAAAGCACACGGAACACAAATATAATTGAAAACGCACTTGGACTGCATTTCTAATATAAATGGAAGAGCATTTCAATTTTTGCGGAAAATGTTAGCATGTAAATAACAATTCTGCGGATTAAGGAGAGGTGAACTGTTAAAGTGAGGATGCATCTCATGGGACGCACGTGTTTGTTTCAGCATTGATAACACTTTTCAGAGAAGGCATAGTTTCTTGATGGAATGCTTTTAATGAAAGAAAATCCACTTTAAAATCTCCCCAAGTTATGAGTTGTTATTTATAGCGAAGGCTTGAGACTGCGAGATTGTAATATTTACTCCACTTTACTGTCTAATGGATAAAGAGTCTGTGTGTGTTATGGTTCTTTTCCACATTCATAAATACTCTCATCTTCTTAATTTTACCACAAACAAATTTATCGCGTGTATTCCTCTGTTAGATCATATGCGTTTTTTCTCCAATTTATATTGTCAAAAATCAAGTCGTCAACGCCTAATATCGATTAAAAGGCTTATGATTGAGAAGCTGAAAGGCAAGTTCGCATTTAGCTTTTAATTTTATTTTTACTTTTATTTCTCCACTGTTTCTGTTAATTTTTTTAAAAATTGCTATTTAAATGTTGTATTTAAAAACAATATTTTCATAACTCAACACGTAAAATGTGTTCAGTTTTATTGTATTGTTTGCAAGTCTAGTTGGCCGAGTATTTAACCAACAGACTGCAGATTCCAATCCTGCATTGGGCATGGATATTTGTGATTGTTATTAGGTAGCAGATGACCTTCATCCCCAGGTATGAGTTCACCGCAATGTTTATTATAAGCCTGAAATGGCTTGAAAAATGTTTTTCTTGTATATTTTATAGAAAATAAAATCCTTAATCCATCCACAATACTGGGTAGCTTTTCGTGGTGGTTTTGGATTTACGATTGAAGCAACTAAGGCTGTCAGGTCAATATGTCTGTTAATTATGTGTGTTCTTGTGGCCTGTTTTGAGGGAGAAAACCCCGAATTTACTGTTACCTTCGTATGAGACGTCGTAGTGGCAATCACAGAAAAAAAAAAAAAATGGAAGAAATTACAGAATAATTCGATACTTTTTAGAGATTTATGAATAAGAACTTCATAAATAAACATGAATTTCTAAGTGAATAAAGAAACAATAGTTAAAATTCAAAATGCGCACTATCTCTGGTGAATATTTGTTCTCAGCCCATTGTTTTTTTACCAAATCTCTTGTCAGTTTAAAAATATTCTCACAACACACTTTTCGAAAAGAAATTTTAGTCACCATCCAGTTTTTTTTCCCATTGTTTAAAAATAAAAACAACTTCGGAAAATCATAGTTCAATCCATCTCAGCCATCTCTTACTCAATCTACAAAAACCACCACGTGCGAACGAGGAAGTTACAAATGTGGGTTGTTTTAAAGTTCTTCAAGGACGTTTGAACATTTGCTAATGGATTTAGTAATAGCCGTAGCTTTTAGCAGTCTGGCATTTAGCTTCTGGGAATACTAAAGTTGTCCTGGGGGTTTTCCTATCTAAAAAAAGAAGAGAGGAATGGAATGCCCGGACGTCAATCCTCGTAGGGGTTAATGCAAATGGCTGTCTATTAAAAAGAGCAAAAGGAATGTAGAGAACCATGCTCTAGCTCCACTAACTAAATTGACATGTTCAAAGCAGTCTGAGAATATTTTATTAATGAATACTTTAAATCCTTGTTTCTGATCGTTTTCTCCTAAGTTCAAGTTTCATTTATCCAGAACCCATCATTTCAGACAATTCGCATTTAGTTCCCAAATACCTCGATATTTTGGATTGTACATAGTATATGTTGACCCGCAGGTTCATCTGCAAATAATTCGATTTTCCAAAGGGGAAATCCCTCATTATAAGATAGTTTGGCTTAACTTCTGTTAAATCAGTAATATCATTTTTGATAAATGCTTTTCACGATTCGAACCCAGGTTTGTTCAAACAAAGAACACGCACGCACGCACGCACACGCACGCACGCACGCACACACACACACACACACACACACACACACACACACACACACACACACACACACACTGGAGTAGCAGGAAATGAGTAAGCGTTTTAGTTGGCTAAAGAAGCGACTATAAACGAACGGTTGGAAATAAGTTACCAAAAGTACTGAAAATCAGCTATAAAAACACTTGAAGAAGAAACAAATCTAAGCTTGTGGGGCTTAATCTGAAAAATGGATTAACAACTAACGAATTCGCGCCAAGTATCAAGTATAGACGCGATCTCTTCAGGTTTAACCACATTGCTAACCGGACATGGAAAAGTGAGGTACTTCCGGCGTAGATTCTGTGTTCTGGAATCGTATTATGCATTTGTTGTCCACACATTCAACAGACTGTCGATCACTTAATCCACGGTTTCTCAAACTTTTTCTACGTCAGAACACTTCAGAAATCCTGAAATGTTCACGGAACACCTTGGTTATTTTATAATGTATTAATTAATAATTAATTGGTAATTTAGGTTATTTCATTGTTAATTAATAATTAATAATTAATTATGAATGACTTATAATTAATTAATAATTAATTAAACATCGATTAAACCATCATTAAATTAATTTGTGCTGATTTTCATTGGCATATCCCAATCTGATGACCAAAAATTTATAATATTATTATAAGTACTTACGAGTGAATGCAGACTTTTTCTTCTGTGTGCTGGTTTTGTAGGTTAGGTAAATATAAATAAAATAAATGAGTAAATCTAAGCGTTAAGAAAAAAACAATCATTTATTGTCAAATGTTAATTAGTAAAAACAGAACATATAAAAATAGTAAAACGTAAATTGCAAATTAAGTTCTTAATAACTCCGATGTTTTTGGGTCTTTGAATTACAAATTCTTTTGATATCAGGCACAATATTAGAAAGTTGAATTCTCATACTTGGTGTAGCGTTGAATCTGTTCCTGGACTTTGATTTGGTTGCAGCATAATATGAAAATCCTGCCTCGCATAAATATGTCGTTGTAAAAGGAAGTAAAACAAGAATAGTTAGTTTTGACACGCTTGTCCAGAAATCATTTACTGGCAGTTCCTTGTATTTTTGTTTTAAATCAGAGTCACTAATTAAGTCAATTAGATTTTCATAGTCACTTGTGCTGAAGCCTGCTGGCTTAGCTATCACTGTAAATGGATTCAGAACCCAGGAATTGTCCTCACTGGATTTTGGAAAATATTGCAAAAGGACTGATTGCAAGTCATGCAAGTGTTCTAAAATTACGTTAGATACTTCTTCATTTACTTTAGAATTTATTTCAGTCAAAAATTCATGCAAGGTGGGAAAACAATCAAACTTATTCTGTTCAACTGTAGAAATCCAGAATTCCAACTTCCTATCAAAAGGAGCAATTTTATCTATTGTATTAAAAATTGTAATATTCTTTCCTTGTAATGATAAGTTAATTTCATTGCACTTTGTAAAAATATCTGCCAGATACGCAAGACTCATCAACCATGAAGATTTTCTTAATAATTCAATAAAATTTTGTCCTAAATTATGTGACATCAAGAAGATCATTAACTCACTACGAAGTGAGTTACCCATTTCATCGCACAAAATTTTAAATAATCTGTATTGAGATTTTACATAGTCGATCATTTTTACGGCTTCATCCAAAATAGTTTTTAAATATGTAGGAATTCATTTTTGTTAGTGCTTGTCTATGCAAAACACAATGACTTTTGGTGGCTCTTGTAGCTACTTGCAGGATACGTGTTACAACTCCCTTCATTTTTCCTACCATTGCTTGAGCAGCATCTCTACAAATATCAATACACTTCTCCCAACCGATTTCCTGTTTTGCAATATAATTATCAATACAGTTGAATATATCTTCTGCGGTAGTTTTTTCTTGTAGATATTCGCACATGAGTAAATCTTCTTCAATACTTTTATCAAATATGTAACGAACAAACACTAGTAATACAGCGAGTCCTGCGACATCTGTAGATTCATCCATTTGCAATGAATATTCACTGCAAAGTCCAAGTCGATGAATTAGCTCTTTTTCTATGTCAGCAGAAAGATCTTTGATGCGGCGTGAAACAGTATCATTTGATAATTGTACTGCATCTATTTTTTTAGCAAGCTGCTCGTTTAACATGCATGATACAATGTCTTTCACACAAGGCTTAATTAGCGTCTCACCAATTGTATGAGCTTCACCATGAAGTGCAATGCGGTAACTCACGCGAAAAGACGCCTCTGTTGCATTTTCAGTTGTAGCAATTGTAGCCATTTGAGTTTAGATTTTTCTAGCGAGTCACGTCGTCTCTTAAAAAAATGTATATAATTTTCTTTGTAATCAGTGTGTTTCATTTCGAAGTGCCTACGAAATTTAGCTGGAGCCAAAGAACTGTTTACTAGTATTTTATTACACAAAACATCAGGAGCATGTGTATTGCCAATACACGTAAATCCATAATTTAAATAACTTTTATGGTACTTCCGTTTTGGTCTGTTCTTAGACGACTCTTGTTCTTTAATATCAACTTTTGAAGAAACCACAGTTTGCAATTCCATATCTTCTCCAATCATATGAGTAGATGTGTCAGCAGAATTACTTGCTCCTCCTTGTGTTAAAGTTCCTGTCTTTAATTGGGTATTTCCATGGGTATTTTTTCAATAATGTTCAAATTCCAATATTTGTCAGAGCTATAATAAAAACAAATAGAATTGTGTTGTAAAGGTAACTTTAGTATGAAAAACAATATGATTATAAATAAGAAATGTCGAATAATATAAAAGTAAATGAATAATGCAAAATAGTAAAAAAAGACTGCAACACACAAAAGTAAATATGAATTGTAACAATACTTGTAAGAAAAGTACTAAACCGTATCAAATAATGTAAAAGCAATTGTAATAAGAATGAGTTGATAAAATGTTCAGTAACAAAAATTAAACAGTTCCAAATAAATCAGATATTAATTATAAAATTAGTTAAAAGAGTAAGAATTCTTTTTTGAAAAGTCGCCTCGCCTACTTCCTGTATATGGAAATAAAAAGGCGTTAGCTGATTTTTTTTTTTTTCCGAGGGCCCGGTCCAACAAATTTACTCGTAAATACCTTTCCAAATTTTTTTAAAGTCCATACATTAACATAAGTATTAATAATTAATTAAGGCATAATCATAAAGAGTATTAGTACACTTATGTATACGGTGTGGCACGTTGACAAATATAAATTACATTTAAATTAGTTATCAATCACTGGACTAATAAAATGTTGTAGCATGGCGTAGTTTCTTCAGGCAAACATCATTTAATGAATTTGTGCTGATTTTCATTGGCATATTCTGATCACGAAATATATTTATATTATTATTATAAGTACTTAAGTGAATGCAGACTTTTTCTCCTGTGTGCTGGTAGTTTTTACCTCCTTTTGTACATTCTGGAGATCTTTGTAGGCTTGAGGTGGATGACTCACTATCTGTTCCGTCACAAACACCTTCAATAAGAGATTTCTTAATACCAAAATTAAACAAAGTGCCTTGCCTCTAATTCATATTAATTTTAACTCTGTATTCCTATTACTTTTAAAAAAATCACGGCACTCCGGTTTCAGAACAAGCACTTACACACTGCAATACGAACTTACGAAGAAAGTATTCAGTATTAATAGATTTGAGAACCGGATACAAACTACCTTGATCTTCAATTTCAGTGGAAAAATTTTCTTTTTACTTCCTTGCTGATTGGTCACTGATATTTGCAACGCAGATGTTATTTCGTTCAGTTTTGAAAACACGCCGCTATTGTTGTAATCTGCTTTCAGGCCATTTTTATATCGGTCAGAAACGGCTGTATTCTCTTTCCCGATTGTTGAAAGATTTTGATGTGTGAAAATTAACGATAATTCATGAATACTTCCACATTTAAAAATACACGGATTGGTCACTAAACGTTTGCTATACAGATGTCATATTCTTCAGTTTTGAGAACAGAAGATAAGACACCAATTGTTGTAATGGGCTTGCAGGCAATTTTTATGACCCGTCATAAACAGCGGTATTCCTTTCCCAAATGTTGAAAGGTTTCGATGTGTAAAAATTAACGATACACAGATGTTATTAGGTGTTCTGGGTCTGAGCTTTTCTACATATTCATGAATATTATTCTCCTCAGAATATTTTTACTACAAAATATTTATTCATGAAAAATGCGTAGAAAACTAAAATGACAAATTTCAGAACCTCTCGAGGAACACCCCCCCCACCCCCACCCCCCACTCCCCGCGGAACACAGTTTGAGAAACCCTGATTTAATCTATGATTCAGCTACGGGACTCCATCAGGATGCCCCTAAATCAACACATCGCTTCAATGTCAAAACAGACTTATCGAAAGTATTACTAAAAATTATTTAATTTTGCCAAAAGAACTTCCAGTTGTTGTAATGTAATATAAACTACTCAAAGTTTGAATTATATAATGTAAATACAATATGTAGATTTTTAAATATATATAATCAGAGCTTCTCTTTTTTTTTTTTTAAATTCACCCAAGAGTGGAATTTAGAATTCTTTTATATTTCTTTTTAATGTCTAATAATACTAAGTTTTTACTTTCTTGAATATTTCCTTAGATCAAGTCCAATGACCGTTCACTTCAGAGCCATAAAAAAATTGCGTCAGAAGAATGGAGCATTAAAACCAGGGATAAAATTTAATAAGAAATCGATTTACTGGGAAAGCTATCAGAGCTTAACTACGCTTCGCTAGCTTAGGATTAAATAACTGGTACGAAGATATCGGATATTCCAAGAATATGAAACTCTTACACGCCCAGTGTCTTAGATTGCCCGTTTATCTTCGAGTGATTCAGCAGTTCTTTCAAGAAAATTGCTTCCTCCATTGATACGGGTCTGTTAACAAGTGTCGTGGCTTAATACGGATTAGGAAATACGCCCTAAGGACCGATATTCCATTTAGTGAACGCGCGTTGTCTTTGTCTAAGGGAATTACCAATGTAAACAAAGTTAATCACTTTTTATTAGGCTCCAAGTATATAATTACAGTAGTCTATGTAACTGTTCATTCCTTTAATTCATTACTAAATCGTTTTGTGTAGCATGCATATTCTAAGGTAAATAGATATAGATAAATGATTACTTGAAGATGATTTATTTATGACCATTCAAAAATATATATACCATAATGTGATACACATAACGCATGACAATGTGATTCTCAGTTGCGATTTTCTTAAGGTACGAGATGAATTTCATTATTTGGTGTGAAAACATCGCCCGACTTATCAGAGGACTAAAATGGAATAAAAAATATTTCTTGCTTGATTTTTTAAGAGAATTTTAGAACTATATAAAAATAAATAAATAATACAAAAATATTGATAAAACTAAAATCTATAACGTGCTATAGGTTTACAACGCTTCCTAGGTGGGAATCATTAAAAAAAAGTTTTCAATCCAGTTCGTTCGTCCTGTCACAAATTACTACTCAAAGCCAAGAATCATCATTATCTATTAAAAGAAACATTTTATTTAACTATTAAATTTTACTCATATTAAATTAAATTACATGTTCTTCCGTTATTAAATATGTTATATTATTAATTATTGAATAACCTGTTTAATTATTAATAATGAGTGGTTATTTATTTTATTAAAATAAAATAAAACATTTATTTTATTTTATTTTAATAAAATTATATTTTACTTTTATTAAATAGTGAAATTTTTTAAGCTTAGCTTTTTTTTATCTTGCTTTCGAATGTTGTTTATATTTCTATCAAAACTGCAAACACTGCATAATCGCGATTATTATTTCCATCAAATTGAAAAAATCCACTAATTACTATTTTATTTTATTTAACAGTAATTAAATTTACCTTTATTTTTATTTTATTATGTTATTAATAAAATAATCAATAATTAAATAAATTAATACCATAATTTTAATTAATTAAATAAATAATCCGTAACTTCTTTAATACTGTATTAAATAATTACTATAAAACTTCTACATATATGACATGGCGTAGCGTGTTTTCTTTGAAGGTGATCAGAAGTCGGTTAGACTTGCGAGTCCAATGGATAGCAATGCTGTAGCCAATGAAGTTCTAACTGAGACTCGGCTATTGCTGTTACCCTCCTGTCATGATCAGAGCTTTAATTGCTCAATAACACCTTATCCCTACACTGTCCTCTACAGATAACGGGGAAGATGAAAAGCATTCTTGCTTCGCCCCTTTAAGCCAGTCCTTATAAGGAATGTTTTCTTTGACATCATCACTCAAGGATACAACTGGAACCTTCACACAGCTGCAGTTTTTCTGGATATTGCCAAAGCCTTTGATAAGGTATGGCATCAAGGATTACTCTATAAACTCATTCAGACCAACAAACCCGTCTAATAAAATCATACCTCACTGACAGATCCATGCAGATAAAAATAAATGGCACCATCTCAACTAGGCGCAAAATCCTGGCAGGAGTACCTCAGGGATCTCTTTTGGCTCCTTTACTTTTCACAATCTACGTGGCTGACATTCCACAGAACCTGAGGACTACCATCACAGCCCTATATGCAGACGACACAGCCATAATGACAAGATCTCTCCGCCCACACCTGGCCATCAGTCGTCTCCAGGATACTATCACAAAGCTAGAGAAATGGTTCTCCGACTGGAGGATACAAGTAAACCCCGTCAAAAGCTCAGCTATACTCTTCACCAGACGCAAAGCCTTCATCCAAGATGATATTGAACTTCTCGGAAAAAAGATACCATGGCAGGCAGAAGCCAAATACCTTGGAGTACAGCTAGACAAAAAGCTAAATTTCAACAGTCATATCAAGCTCATAGGCACAAAGACATCCAGAACCATAGCCCAACTCTATCCCCTGATCAATCGCAACAGCAAATTGGATAAACGCAACAAGCTGTTATTATATAAGTTGGTAATTCGACCTGTAATCACATATGCATCCCCGGCATGGAGTCACACATCCAAATCTAACATCCAGAAACTACAGAGGATACAAAACAAATGCCTGCGGATGATCTTGGACGCCCCATGGTTCGTCAGAAACACGCAGATCCACAGAGAAACCGGAACCCCTGACATCCGTTCTCTCCTTCATGACCATGCGGAAAAGTTCTTCAGCAAGGCAATTCCAATCCACTAATCAGACAAGCTTCCAGTTATAGTGAACATGACTATCAAAAACACAAAAGACCCAAGGCAATTCTGCTTTCAGCAGAACAGAGCTAACTCCACAATTCACAAAGTGCGAGCATAAGTCTCACAACCTCCCCCATCAAGCTTCTCCACACAGATAAAGGGGAAAATAAAAAGCATTTTATGCTTCACCTAGCAAGCCAGTAACGTTGTTGTGTTTTCTTTGATGCTTTTATCGCCAAATTTCGAATGCATTGTCATTTGTTTTTCTTTGTTTTTCTAGAGATGAACCGGTTGCAACAAATATTATTTTATTGCTACCCCCAGGGTAACCACATCTAGTACTTTTTCAATAAATTTTTAGTGTTCTAGTACGTTCACCAACAGATCTAGTACTTTCTTACTTCCGAATAATAATAATAACAAATATGAGAGTTAGACATATGAGATTAATTTTGCCTGCTTCAGTTTAGGAGTGCCCCTGTTTAAATGTCTATTTAAACAGGGGCACTCCCTGTTTAAACAGACATTTAAACAGGGAGTACAATATTGGCTATTTACTCACGGATTCTTAGGGCATTGTAGACGTAAGTTTACCAAAACGTATATGTAGCATAAGGAAGAGAAATTTACACATAACTTTTTCTGGGTGTTGCGGCTTTTCTTCTTTATGCGATGTCCGAAAACTATTGAGTGTGTGGAGGGGAGGTAGGCAATTTGGGAGAATTACATTGTAAATTAGAAAAACCCGGATTTTTTTCCGTAATATATATATAAACATATATATTATATTACTATATTATATAGGGTGGGAGAAAGGTGAAAGGGTTGATTATTTATATAGGGGGGAAGGGGAAAGGGGGTTGACGGGGTGCGGTCCGTTTCGACTATTCTCGGTCGTCATCTGAACACATTGGGAAAGTGGATGCTATGTCAGATGACGACCGAGAATAGTCGAAACGGACCGCACCCCGTCAACCCCCTTTCCCCTTCCCCCCTATATAAATAATCAACCCTTTCACCTTTCTCTCCGGGAAATGTGTGGTGCATTCAGTCAGTAAAGTACATAAACGTACATAAACATTGAAAGTGAAGATCTCAATGCCAGCTCTTCCACACTCACAGGAAACCACTTCTGACACAGGTAATTCAGAAAAAAGAGAAAGTGATGCTAGTTATGATTCAGATTCAGGTTTGCAAGGGTCATCTAAAAAGATGAAAAAATCATATAAGCAAAAATTCAAAGAAGAATGGTGGGAAGATCCCATTCTTAAATCCTGGATCAGTTCAGGTTTAAAGTAAAGGACACACTGCTTATTGTAAATTTTGTCATATAAGCATTAATGGCAGCAAATGTCTATGCAAACACTCCAAAACACTAGCAGAATGTAGAATCTAAAAGAAGCACACCAGGCATAATGTCGTTGTTTAAATCCAATTCCAAATACCATTCCGAAAAACAAATTAAAGAGGCAGAATTAAGATTATGTGCATATGATGCAGATAGGCCCCTTCCGTACCGGGGCGACACAATTTAGGAACGGTATAATCGAACACGTTCATAAAAAATAGGGAATAAATAACACACTGAACTGTTTGTGCACATTTGTCGTATTTGAATGTGAGAGATTTCAGTGAGGGGCTCAGTCGCTGGTTAGTTAAATAAATGGTACGAGCTTCAACACAACTTTAATCACTGCTCTCAGCACAGTGAACAAACATTCTAGGAGTTTCTTGAGTTTTCTTCTTGGTGGACCTGTTTCACTGAGGTCCATATAATAAAATGATTCGTAGCATGTCATTGTACTTCGGGATCCTTTAATTTTTAATGGAAAGGGGGCACAAAAATTTTGCACTCAGGAGGTGCAAGCCCACGGAACGCCCCTAGATGCCGAACACAATCTGCTTTTGTGGCTTATGGATACTCTTCCAACTCTATTGAAAACAATTGCTCCTGATAGTGAAATTGCTAAGAAAATACAGTGTGGACGCACTGAATGTAACTATCTTATAAAAAATGCGTTGGCGGTAGAAAAATGGAAACATTCATCAGCTACAGGTTTTACTATTTCTGAAGAGTTAATTAATTTAGTAAAAAATGATAAAAATAATGAATAAATACTTCAGTGTTTTTGCCGTGAGTGGGAACCCCCGTATATATGTAAAAAATAGCATATTAAATAACTGAAAATGTAATGTTACATTGTTTTAAACACTAAAATGAGACAAAAAATTACATGGTAAATCGATACACAAGGGACGTCAGTTACGATGATTGACAACTGCAGCTCTTGGACTCATAGATGACTACAGTGAGGTGGGTTTTGACTTTCTTTTCATATTTGTTGTACATATTAATTCAGCGGTTTTACATTGAGTTCATCTATGATAATAAGGTAGTGATATCGTAAAATGCCCTAAATAGAGTGAAACGAAAGCAAATAAAAATTAAGTAATTTTTTTCAGATCTAGTACCTTTTTTCTGCATAAGTTAATACAAAATATATTTGCTGGGTGGTCACCTTGACTCCTCCCAACCGCGCGCTGCTGTGGGCTTTTTCAAGGTGCGTTGTGGTTGGAAACTATAACATAAAACTGGCACAGCATATTAAAATGAATGGGTTGTCGAAAAAGGAACGTTATTATATGACTTAAACTTCCATAGTACGAGAGGCATAATTAATCAGTTCTAGAACCTTCTCTAGTTATAATCCCATTCACTATGACCAGTCCTAATCCATAAAACGATTAGCAACCCCTACAACTTTATAATGCCGCCTTCAAGTTCGTTGAGACCACACACACACTCAGGTAAAACACGTTCTCCAGATATCATCCATCCGAACATTTCCAACCAACTAGAGGAGCGTTTGGTGTATTTTATCATTCCACAGGATCGATTATTATCCTACCGCTGTTCAAGTTCGGTGCGATGATGATGATGATGATGCGACAACACAGTAGCATCATCATCATCATCATCATCATTATATCCGCATTCAGTAATAAAGTTCGTAGTCCAAGAGTGCAAAATGCACAACATAATTACATTTTCGGGCGGGATGTGAGATGTCGCTAAGTATGCGATTCACATTCAGGTTTCCAATGTCTTTCATAAATCGTTCTGATGTTACTCCAATGACACTTGACACTGCTGTTGCTATTTGTTCCAATTTCGTCGCTTTCAATCTACAAATCTCTCTATATATTCTTCATTTTTCATATGACGTCAATGATCTTATCAACCAATGACGTCACGAATCCTTATCTTCTCTTGAGCTTGTCATTAGTGCCCGGTATACTACTGTGCGCTATGAAGTCGAGATATTCGGAAGGAAACCAACAAGACGATACTCTAAATCAGTTTCCCAAACTTTTCCTACGACGGAACACTTCACAAATCCTGAAATTTTACGGAACACCTGGGTTATTTTGTAATGTATTAATTAATAAATAATTGTTAATTTAACTGATTTTTATTAATAATTGATGATTAATTGCCAGTTAATAATTAATTAGCATCAATAAAACATAAACATCATTAAAAATTTGTGCTGATTTTCATTGACATATCCCATTCTGATCACCAAAAATTTATTTATATATTATTACAAGTACTTACGGGTGCATGCAGACTTTTTCTCCTGTGTGCTGGTAGTTTTCCCTCCTTTTCTACATCCTGGAGATCGCTTTGTAGGTTGGTAGTGGATGACTCACTATCTGTTGCGTCACTAACACCTTCAATAAGAGATTTCTTAATACCAAAATAAAACAAAGTAACTTGTCTCTTATTCGTATTAAAATTTAAATCTGTAGGCCTATTACTTTTAAATAATCACGGCACTATGGTTTCGAAACAGGCACTTTCACCCTACAATACGAACTTGTGAAGAAAGTATTCTGTATTACTAGATTTGAGAATCGGATACAGGCTACTTTGATCTTCAATTTTAGTGGAAAAATTTTCTTTATACTTCCTTGCTGATTGGTCACTGATATCTGCAACGCAGATGTTATTTCTTTCAGTTTTGAGAACAGAGGATACGCCGCTCATTGTTGTAATCCGCTTGAAGACAATTTTTATGACCGGTCATAAACAGCGGTATTCTCTTTCCCGATTGTTGAAAGATTTCGATGTGTGAAAATTAACAATAATTCATAAATACTTCCATGTTTAAAAATATGCCCCTTGGTCACTGACATTTGCTACACAGGTGTCATTTCCTTCAGTTTTGAGAACAGAGGATACGCCGCCCATTGTCATAATCCGCTTGCAGGCAATTTTTATGACGGTTATAAACAGCGGTATTTCCTTTCCCGAATGTTGAAAGGTTTCGATGTGTGAAAATTAACGATAATTCATTAATACTTCCGCGTTTAAAAATACACGGCTTTGTCACTAACATTTGCTACAAAGATGTTATTAGGCGTTCTGGGTCTGAGCTTTTTAACATATTCTTGAATATCATTCCCCTCAGAATATTTCCACTATGAAATATTTATTCATGAAAATGCTTAGAAAACTAAAATGGAAATTCCAGGAGAACTTCTCGCGGGACACTTATTCACCTTCCGCGGAACACAGCTTGAGCAATTCTGCTCTAAATGATAACAGAGTGTGCTGACGTATGGAAGGAGAAGGATGGACATCGAATGTGAGACAGAAGAGTCGTATAAGAGTTTTGGAGATGGACAGTTTTACGGTGGAATGTATATGCATGTCGACTTCAACGAGTTCGGAAAAAGATCATTATAGAAATTTATTATATAAAATACGGAACCTCCAAGGGAACCTCCTGAGCATGCGAGATGTCTTTAAAAGTAAAAACGTAATTACTCTTTCTCCCATCCTTCAAATTATGACACCGACAACAAGAAACGTGAACAATGATTGCGTCATAGAATCACGTTTACTACACCTAAAAATAAAATATATATTATTTCGATAAACAAACACCTCAAATTAATCCATCAATCTCTGTTTGTTCGTTTTTTATTTACTCCAACGTTCCATAACCGAAAACAATTTACCGGATATGTGTGTTGTATATGAAAAAAATTATGGTACTAGGTAGAAATTAACAAAATTGTAACGAACCAAATAAAATTTAAAAAAAAAGATAATTACTCTCTTTACTATGGCTTCGTGTTATTTAAAATCTCTGTAGTTATGCAGAAACTTTCTTGGAAGTTTGTTAAGTACACAGAAGTGCTTAGCCAGTTTATTAACTAATATTAAATTTAGAATAGGATGTGCTAAATTGATGGTCCAGTTAATGTATCTGCCCATCTTGCAGGCAGCGAAAATTGACTTGTTCGTTTCTTGCATAAGCTTAATGGAACCGTATTTTCTATCGTGGGGATAGACATCATCTTTCAAACTAATTTATCACTCACTCGTTGTTAGAACTTTCATCCGAGTCAGCTAATGACTAATTTCATAAATATACAATACTTTATAGATTAAAAAAAATCATTATTTTTGCAATCTATTAATAAAAATAATTACAAATACTAATGAATAAGTTTGAATATTTCAAGAAAGTTTTTAATATCTCAAATAAGTTAGAGATACATATGGAGTAAAATTTTTAGGTAACATTTCTCTCTAAACAATCAGAAATCCTACATTGTAAACAAGCAATCACACAAGGGGGGAATTAAAGTGCGTATTACATTACATCTGTAACATCATTGTTTATCTGACCATTTAAACTTAGATTTTATATTATATATTATTTTTGTTATCCTACTCTAATTTCTTTTTATTCCAATGTAGGGGGTTGTCCTGAACAAATCAGAGCAAGTCCAAAATCGCAGTGGTCCTAAGCCATTTTTAGGGCGGGGATCTCCCAGGCCAGGTCTTCGCAATTTGTTCCCTTTTTTTTTTTATCCGTTCATTAGGTTCTACAGGCTTTGATACTTTGTTAGATTGGTTTTTATAGTACTTTTTATATTATTTTTTATCTGTTTACTCTTGTTAAGTTTTTAGTGTATTTTTTATTTATTTTTTTTTTTCATTTGGGACTTTTCCTTTAATAAGTGAAAAGTCAAACAACCGTTTTAGAAGTACCCCAGGGGGGTCAACAGCTAAAAGTTGTCAACTGAGGCTTCTTTCTCTCCTCTATCACTATTTCACTCTATCTTTTATCTTCCTCTCTTTCTCTCTGCTGAATCTCAGCGCCACTTTTATACTCAAAAGGCCAATATATATATATATATATATATATATATATTACCTGCCAGCTGCGAAGGCGGGTAATTTCATACTGCACAAAATAGAATATTTTTTTTATTAAATAAACAATCTTCGAAACAAAATCTTTTTTTTTTTTTTAACTTAAAGAAATCAGAAAAATATACGAAATATAAAAGGCCATTGTAGAAACAAAAATGAACGTAATTACACTAACGTTTATAATGTCTATAATGCACACTCAAAGATATTTAATTAAAATAGAGTTCTTAGTTTTAAATCAAAATTTTAATGCTTAAATTTGGTATTTCTAGATCAAAAAATATACATGGAGTGTGTAACATTTAAGATAGATCAGAATTATGATGAATAAGGGGGAAAGAGCTAAAACAGTTGACAAAATTTTAAAACTATTCCGATCACCTTCCACTTGAAAAGATCCTAACCAAAGATTTTCCGAGGGATTTTTGGTGCCTGTTATAATATAATGTTATGGTGATGCTAAATAGCTACGATACAAAAGCATTCCAAAAATGTATTATATATTATTATATGTGGGGGTAGCATTTCAGGATTCAACTTTTATTCAGTTTCCTGAAATATCAATTTTATCGAACTTTCCACATTCACTTCAAACCGTTACAATGTTTAACATGAATTTTTAAGTAAATAAACAAATATGTATTCCTCTTTAAACAAACTTTGGGGAATAAATATACTATTCATCAGGGAAGTTTGTGATGCTAATACATGGGACACTAGCAAGGTAGCTTTTATGAATTCTTATAATGTTTACAAAGGGGAGAAAAATAATTTTTGTATAAATTATTAACAAAGTAGGTAGTGCTTTAGAAAGAGACTGTAAACCTGCAGCGAAGTTTGCTACATAATGCCTATAAAAGGAATTCTGAAAATATTGATATAACATGAGATGATGAATTTTGGGACACACATGAATACCTCACAGCAGGAGGGTCTGTTAATTTCTGCGAAATAAAATTTGTAATTTATAGTTTGTTTTATGTATATTAATGTTTGGATGTTTGTTTATCTTGTTGATATTATTGTGTGCTTCTTAGGAAGAAGCCTCAGGCAATCAGCACACAACATAATTGGATTTCTAAAATTTCCATTTCCATACTCTAATAAATATTAATGAGGAATAATAAACTTTCATAATAGACTACAGAATTTATATAAAACGAAAAAAAATTTTTTTTTTTATAAATTCTGTACTTTGAACAACAACAACAACAAAAAAAAATTTTTGATCTAGGAGGAGTCAACAAGACGTCAACACCTTGTTGATTGGCTTTTTATGGGAATATTTACAAAGGAGTCCATATTTAGATTGGCTTTATGGCTCTTCCCGCGTACGAGGTATGCAACATATATGGTACTATACTGATGAGCAAGTGTGAACAAGAATGTACACAATAAAGTATAATACTGTCCGACCACAGATACGAGAACCTCAGCAATGTGCCAGGAAGAGTTGAAGAGGGGAAAGGAATAAGGCGATGTACGAATTCGTTACCACACGCGAAATCACGTGCTTTATACCTAAAACTTTCCAACTGTTGTACGTGCAAAATAGTTACCACTTTAAAAACTAGAATTTTCATAGAAGAAAAAGCTAAATTTCCGACGTATAATAATAAACACTCATATTGATTACCCTATTTTCGGAATTCTTTCTTTTAGGGTTACACGGTGATCAGCACTCATATTTGTAGATTTAGGGACTCAAAAACACACGTGTTGAACAGATTATTTTATTAATTACAAATAAAATAAAACTTGACGTTTCGACCTCTATATCGAGGTCATCATCGGAAGAATACAACTGTATACAGAACCAAGCTACATGCTCATGCTTTCTATATCAGTAAACTAAATCTACGTAGTTAATAAATCTTTTTTCTAGCCTGACCTCTAGTGATAGAAAGGAAAAACAAAAATAAATAAATAAAGAAAGAAAATTATATATAAAAAAAAATATATATATATATATATTATAAATAGATAAATGCAACTACAATAAACTGTTAGAGTCCTATGTATTAATATTCCGGATAGTTACAAAATGATTTCTTTCAGTTGCTATTGAATGATCTAAACACTTCACCAGGTCACCAGGTTGTCTTCTTGTAGTGGGAATTTTTCTAATGCTAGTTTAGGATGTCATACAGGTTGTAGATGGGTCCTCCACATTCTTGAAATGGTAAGGCCATCATTTTTGTTGAGATTTGGGTTGTGTTTGAGCATTTCACAAGACTCTTTAAATTTTCTCTCAAACCAGGTTTTGGTGCGGTGTAGGGACTTGGTATTTTTCCAGTCAATTCTATGGCATGTTTGGAGTGCATGGTCAATAGAATTGACTGGAAAAATACCAAGTCCCTACACCGCACCAAAACCTGGTTTGAGAGAAAATTTAAAGAGTCTTGTGAAATGCTCAAACACAACCCAAATCTCAACAAAAATGATGGCCTCACCATTTCAAGAATGTGGAGGACCCATCTACAACCTGTATGACATCCTAAACTAGCATTAGAAAAATTCCCACTACAAGAAGACAACCTGGTGACCTGGTGAAGTGTTTAGATCATTCAATAGCAACTGAAAGAAATCATTTTGTAACTATCCAGAATATTAATACATAGGACTCTAAAAGTTTATTGTAGTTGCATTTATCTATTTATAATATATATATATATATATATATATAATTTTATTTCTTTCTTTATTTATTTTTGTTTTTCCTTTCTATCACTAGAGGTCAGGCTAGAAAAAAGATTTATTAACTACGTAGATTTAGTTTACTGATATAGAAAGCATGAGCATGTAGCTTGGTTCTGTATACAGTTGTATTCTTCCGATGATGACCTCGATATAGAGGTCGAAACGTCAAGTTTTATTTTATTTGTAATTAATAAAATAATCTGTTCAACACGTGTGTTTTTGAGTCCCTAAATCTACAAATATGAGACTATTATCGGAATGGATTTGCCTTCTTCTGCCATGCGCAGAAGTGTCGAAGGTTCTCGCATCTGGTCGCACAGTAGATAATTTATATTCATGTTTTAATCCTAGAGTAAGCAAACACATTCTGCTCGTGATGTATCTTCGCAGCTGATGTAGGCAGAGGGCTGTTGATTTCATATTAATTGCATTAGTATCCCATAATGCACAGCACACTTCCTTTTGAGCGTGTGTATTGCTGTGTATTATGGGAAGCCTCACTACTCCAACCAGTTTCAATCATTATTAAAGTCTCGCCGATTTAACTTTAATATTTTCCTGGACCTAGCTTCCGCTCATGAGACCTTGAAGGGCTTATCACCGGATATTAGTTGCGAAACCTGAAATATTAGATCCTGAAAAACATGGAAAAAGGCAACAGCTGTTTTCGAAGAATGTTTAAGATTTAGTGGAAAGATGAGCAAATTAACATCAGTTTTAAGAAGCGCACATGCACGAATGTTCCTTGGCCATCAGTGTCTCCTGGAAACATGTCGCCATTGTGGAAGGATGTTCATGCTGGATCACTTATCGGTCTAATCAGCATCTCTGGATTCACTAGTATGCCAGTTTTGGAAAACAATCATCGGGTGTTCTAACTGACTACGTCATTTTTTTTTAAATAAGAATTGCACATATTTTTTAAATGCATTGAATCATAGTAATCCTCCGCTGTTTACATATATATATATATATATATAAAGTAGTGCAAGTCTAGGTGACCCACAAAGTAGTTACCACGAGTTGCCTAGACTTGCACTACTTTGCGGGTCATCTAGACTTGCCCTACATGCAGGCGCAAACTTGACTTATTGGTCTGTTTGCTTACTTGGGAAATGGAGTAAAACCAGGTTTAAAATAGCTTGGCATCTTTAACACACACACACACACACATTATATATATATATATATATATATATATATATATATATATATATATATATATATATATATATATATATATATATATATATATATATATATATATATATATATATATATATATATATATATATATATATATATATATATATATATATGACTTTGCATTATTTCAACCTTCGTATCTCTCCCGGGTCTTGCTCCACCTGATGAGACCTCAATAAAGGTTGAAACCGGTTTGTGGTTTGATTCCAGGGGAGGGGAGCAGAGTTTTTGCTCCCTTAAGGTTTTCCTTAGTGAACTTTTGAGTATCCAGGGATTTGGATCCGTTGGAGCGGCCTGTATTAGGGCTTCCTTGGCTGATGCTTTTCCTACAATATGAGCGGTTCTGGTTGAGGGTAGGGGAGCCTGTCACTGAGCAGAGTCACCGCTGAGTTAAATGGTCGCTCATTTCTGGGTGATCTGAGTGATCGCATGAGTTTCTGGAAAGGTAACTACGCACTTAAACAGGGAAACCAGTCTGGGTAGTGGCCCTTCCCATTATGCATATCATTATACACGTCCGAAAGGGTGTGTGTGTGTGCTTTGCATTATGAGGTACATGCTAAGGCTACATATTAAGTGAAATGAAGTCATTAGCCTCTATATACAAGTAGTAGCTTAGACGTGAATATATTTCACTCGCAAAACATTGTTTCGCTTTCTTGGTAAAAGGATTAAAACAAAGTATAAAAAATTCTAAATTCTAAAAAAAAAATATATATTTCAGTATATATTTCTCTTAAATTTCAGTTGCAATCATAATGCAACTGAAATTTAAGAGAATTAATCTTTCGACACTCAGGAACACTAAGAATACTTTTATTTATTCAGTGAAATTGATTTTTTTATTTTATTTTATTTTTTATTTTTTATTTTTGTATTTCGTTTTATGATCATTTTTTCTGTATATATCAGAATACCAACTTTTGTTTCTTCTTGTACATAAGTTCTAAATTTATTTGAACTTTTATGATTTGCAATCAGCCTTACTCTTGCAAACAAATTACAGAAAGAAATGAAGATGATGTAAACTGCCAGCAGATGGTTGTACTTGTTGAAATATTACCACAATGGGCTTGGAACCGGCTAGATGAAAACAGATGCTTCGCTAAGAACAGAAGGACAAGACAGATGAAGGCGCTGACGTAGACAAATGCTCAGAGAACGGCCGAAGACAAATACCACAAATATCGGTACATTAATCCTGGTTTGTTCGGTAACAACATAAAGTATAGCACCCAGGGGTCTGCAGAAACCGCAGCGAACTTTGTGTGGTGGAGCAGAAGAAAGATGGTTTGTTTGAAGACAATAAAACAAAAACGAAATGCGATACTTGGGGACTTTGGCTCTCTGAATATTCTGACAGCTGCGCTGACTGCATATGGGCCAATAATTGTAACACTTTTGTCATAGAAATCATCCAACCAGAAAAAGGAACTGATGGTGTCTTTGATAATAGTGGAATTGATAGAACTGCTAAGGTACCCGTGTGAGAAGATTTGGACAAGGCACTTTAATCACGCAGACAAAAAGACCTCTCTATAAAGTGACCATTCATATATGTAGCTATTATGGTTGGACTAAATCTCTCGAGTTTTGAAGTAGCGGTTCAATCACCGAAACTTTCGCAACTGAACGAAAAGAAATACGTGATCTTTGGTTAACTGTAAAACTGCTTTCATCTTGTAATATTTCACACTGGGCATTCAAGATGTTTTTTTTTTTTTTTTTTTCCAACCTGAAGGCACTTAGTCATATGAAATATGATCTATCAGTTTTCCGAATTTTGAAAATTGATATCTGTAGACATAAAGAGCTTTAAAAAATCACGACTATATTAGCAGTTTAAATAGTTTTTTGAAAATAAATAGTATGTGCTAAAACAATCATAGTATCTAAAGAAGAAAGGAAAGTAATATTAATAGATTTGGATATTTCGGCAGTTGAAATTTCAGAAAGTAATGGCAAACAATATTATGAACATTTAAGTTACAGATTTTATTTTATATCAAGAAGAAACTCTTTGCAATTAAAAATATATGAATGTATATTTTATACTATTCGTAAAATAACTTATCAAAGGTGTATAAAAAAAAAGGAAAGAAAACAACAAAAGGTTTTTATTTTCCTTTTGTTCCAATTTTTAGCACCATTATTTATATTTACATTTATCATTTAAAATAGTTATTTAATACTTAATAAAACAAAATAAACGAACTGTAATAATATGAGTATTATCTCAAAAGTAATTCAATACAAGAACGCATATAATCAAAATCTCAAAACAGTTCGTCAAATTCGAATAAACCAAAAAATAATCAAAAATATCCAATTATTTTTATCATTCGTAACGATAAAGAAAGTATTGCATTTTCTATTAAAATAATCCAACACATACAATTGACAATGACATTTATATATTTAGGGGTGAAGCAAGATGCTTTTCATATTCCCCGCTATCTGTTGTGGTTACAGTGAAGGTAAAATTTATGAGCAGATTGCTCGCCCTGATTGGGCATGGAGATTATGCATCACTGAAGGAGGCCAATATAGCTTCTGGTCTTCTATATTTGAATATGTCCGTTGGATCGTATGCTGCAGCTTGCTGAACCAAATCGTTGGGATGTGTGGACGTCTTTAGGAAAAACTTGGTTGCTAAGGGTTGTAGAAAAGAGAAAATATAGGGAATATTTGTGTCTCTGTGGAGTTGATTGTTTCTAACATACCACGGGGCATTCAGAATCATTCTCAAGCACTTGTTCTATACTCGTTGTATTTTGATAATGTTAGCATTAGAGGTGTGGCTCCAGGCCGGAGAGGCATAGGTGATTATAGGACGAATCGTCATCTGGTATAGTTGCAATTTGATTCTGTTGCTGAGCTTGCTATTTCTATTAATTAGCGGATAGATCTGAGCTATGGCTTTAGATGCCTTTGTGCACGCAGACTTAGTGTGCTGATTGAAAGATAGCTTTTTTGTCGAGAATTACACCCAGGAAATTTGTTTCTGTTGCCAGGGAATTTTAGTATTGAATAGTAACACATCTCCTGCAGGAGACATTGGTCTTTTTGAGAAAAGAACGGCTGAGCTTTTCTGGGGGTTGACTTCCAATCTCCACTTAGAGGACCAACCCTCCAGCTTTAGAATGTTTTCTTGAAGCTTTCTGGTAATGAAATGGGATCTGAGAGATCTGGTTAGTATTGCCGTATCGTCCGCATATAGGGCCAAAATGGAAGGCATCGGATTGTGCGGGATGTCTGACATGTATATAGAGAACAGCAATGGAGCCTGTAGAGATCCCTGCTGCACTCCAGCAAAGATGTGGCGCTGGGAGGATGTAGAACCGTTGATTTTTACTTGTATTAATCTATTCAGAAGATATGAATGGATTAAATGAACCATTTTTAGTGAGGTACCTGCTCAGATAAGTTTGTGCAGGAGTCCAAAATGCCAGATTTTGTCAAATGCTTTGGATAAGTCTAGGAAAACAGCGTCTGTGCACTCGTGCCAGTTGTAGCTGGTGGTGATGTATTCGACAATTCTGTGGATTTGCTGGGTAGTACTATGGTGTTGCCTAAAACCAAACTGTTCTTTAGAGAGGATGTTTAGGTCATTTACTGAGGTTTGGAGTCGTGAGAGGATGACTTTCTCTGCAAACTTACCCAGATTTGAGATGAGACTGATTGGACGATAATTTTGCGGTAGGTGTTGGTCTTTTTGCCTTGCTTATGTATAGGAATTACGTCAGCCAGTTTCCAGGTGGAAGGAAAATAGTGAAATCTTAAAATTTCACTATTTTCCTTCCACCCAGGAGCTTTTTTGTTCTTTAATTTTTTTAATAATGTCATATATCTCAGCAGGTGATGTTGGTGCAATATGGTCAGTGCTGGTGATAGGAAGTTTGAGTGAGTGTCTGACCTTGCTATGAATCTTATATATGTGGTCAAAGTCAAGGTTTCCATACGAAGGCCTGCATTGCTCCTTTAAGTTGTATGCTATAACTTCTGATTTGTCTACATCTGTGTGAGCAAGGCCCTGGTCAGAGAATATTGGGGGAAGGGATCTGTCTTTGTTTTTGATATTTTTCAGTAGTCCCCAGATGGAGTGATCAGTAGGTGAAATGGAGGATAACTTTTCATCCCATAATTGGTCTCTATGAGCTTTGAGTGCATCTGTTATCTGTTACTGCCCCATTTAATCTGTTTAGATTTGTTTTATCTTGTGGTACACATGTGTTACGGAATCTTTTCCTAGCTCTGTTTTTGTCTCTGATCATGTTCATGATGTCTTCAGGCAAACGATCTGGCTTGTGGGCATATTTGTAGGAGGAATGCAATTTTTTTTTGCAACACATACAATTGTCAATTGTCAATTGTCAAAAAAAAAAAAAAATACTCTATAGTAATATGAGGAATATCGTAATAACAAAAAGGTGTGTAAATTATAGGGAAAAAATTAGGAATGATATCATATTTCTTTCTTTATTCTTTTTTAAAAATACCACTGTTATTTGTTACGTTATTATTATATTAATAATTTAAATAATTTTGAAAACTTAATAAAAAGTTAATAAAATAATATATCAGTGATACATTATTTCTTCTAATATATCTTTAGCCTTTAACTGCTAATTGAAAAGATAATTGAAACAGCTAGTGTCAATTAAAAGAGCACGCACCACGCATCTAGGATCGTGGATATCTCACGTGACCTAAAAGTGAATTTCAGATTAAATGTTTTTATCAAATCACAGCGACATTATTCGATTTTGCTGCTTGCGCTGAAGACACGTGATTTTCATGTCATTATCAGAGAACAGATGTGTCTCTGAAATTTCATCAATCAAAAGATTTTTTGTATATAAGATACTAAATTTTTAACTTATTTACACTTTTAGCATTCATTATACCATTATTATTCACAATATACTGCTATTCATAATACACGAAGTAATTAATTAGAAAAAAAAAAGATTTTTACATTCATAGAGACCAAAATTTTAGCAGAATATAATAAATTTAGTTTAATCGTTTATCAGAATATATTTATAAAAAAAAAATATAACTTCAAGAAGCCTGGAAATCACACAGAAGAAGCATGTTGGGGATGTCAATCACAACAGGACAGTCTCCTCAGACTTAGCACATCACTTTGCAACTTCCAACCATGCAATTGACTGGGATCTATGCCGTATTTGGATGATGATTACGGTTACAGAATTTTCAAGGAAGCGGCAGTGGTATTAAGAACGAGTAACAACTTCAACAGAAGCAAGGGTGCAATACTGAAAGATACATGGAAAAACTTAATCAACTCACTCGGTTTAACGGAACTACAATACGCGAAAAATCACGTAACACGTGTGCATACAACACGTATCCATGATACTGACTGAAGCTTCTCAACACATGCACGCATTTTTTTAAATTACTTCACTGCCTAACAGTTAGCAACGTTTCTGTATTCTCTCTCTCTCTCTCTCTCTTTTTTTTTTTTTTTTTTGTATGTACCGTTCAGCCTTTTGTATGTACCTAGACAGTCGCTAGCGAAACTAGTAGGCAGGATTATATTAATGAAGTACCGATGGTCTCATAACCGCAAAAGTCTCATTTTCAAGTATTTTATGACCAAATATGTATAATTTAAATAGAATATATTTATATTAAAAAGAATTTTTAATATGTTGTGAAATAATGCAAAATAAGGATTTTTTTTAATAATTGCAAGATATTTTGTGAATACCTTAATATACTATTCTTCTTTTAATATAAAAATGTATAAAAGATACAACTGAAGCTGAGAGTTTTTGAGACCCAGTGTGGTGGCCGGGATGAGAATAGCTCCACCGCAAATCTCTGCGTGTCGTAAGAGGCGACTAAATGGACGCAGAATTTCGCTCTCTTAAGGTTTTTGCCTTGAAGGAGCAATTTGAGTCTCTGGGGAGGGTGTTCAGGGGCTTGCTCGGTGAATGCTTTTCCCTGGAATACGAGTGGTTGTGCTCAGTGGTGGGGTGAGTCTGTCACTGAGTAGAGCCAACGCTGAGCTGGACGGTCTTTCGGCCACTATGGAGTGGTCTAGGGATCGTCCTAATATTTAGAGGGTGGCTTTACTTAATAATCTCCACCGCAAATCCATGCGTGTCGTAACAGGTGACTAAATGGACGCAGAGTTTCGAGAGTTTCGCTCTCTGAGGTTTCTTCCGGAATTTTGCTCCCAGTGAGGGGGGGCTTAGATTTCGGGGGGTTTCCCTGTGAGAGCATTCTGAGTCTCTGGGGGAGGGTGTTCTCCAGCGTGGCCCGTGAGGGGCTTTGTCGGGTGATGCTTCTCCCTGGAATATGAGCGATTCTGCTCGGTGGTGGTGGTGGTGGTGGGGGGGAAATCACTGAGTGGAACGAACGATCTTTCGGTCACTATTGAGTGGTCTAGGGATTGTTCTAATTTTTATACAGGGCTTTATTTACGTATCAGCCCATGAATATCGTAAGAGGCAACTAAAATGGGACGCAGAGTTTCGCTCTCTTAGGTTTCTTCCGGAATTTTGCTCCCGGTGAGGGGGATTGCCATGAGAGAGCATTTTGAGTCTTTGGGGGAGGGTGTTTTCCGGGGTGCCCGTGAAGGAACCGCTATTATTCCAGGGAAAAGCATCCACCGACAAGGTGGATGCTTTTCCCTGGAATAATAGCGGTTCTGCTCAGTGGTGTGTGTGGGGGGGGGGGCATCACTGAGTGGAACCAACGCTGAGTTGGACGATCTTTCGGCCACTCGCAGGGAGTGGTCCGGGGGATTGTCTTAATTTTTAGAAAGGGCTTTACTTAAAAATCGCTGCACTGTGGCCTGCATGTCGTACGAGGTGACTGAAATGGGTACCCAGGGAGGGTAATGGATGGCAACGCTGTAGTCAATGAAATTTTAACTGAGGCTCGGCTTTTGCTGTTACCCTCCTGCCATGATCAGAACTTTATTTATATAGTTCCATAACACCCTATCCTTACATTTTCTCTATAGATAACAGGGAATATGAAAAACTTTCTTGCTTTACCCATCTAGCCTCCCCCCCCCAAAAAAAAAGGTTTGTGAAGTACTGTACTTCTGTTATTGTATACGTGTCTATGAAGTTTATTAATTGTTAGTGTTCAAAATAAGTTTTCCAAATATGAAAAAAAGTCAGGGTATGATCCCTTTTTGTGTTGTGTTGTGATTATGACAAAATAACACTTTCACAACAAACAAAAAACCTCTCACTAGCTCTGACTAAATTCTTTTTTTTTAATTTTTTACCTGAAGATCAAACATGGGATGCATCGTATGGAAATTAAGAAACGGAGCAGTCTTTGGTAACCAAAAGAACAGTGTGCAAAACTCCCATCACTGAGGCAACAAGACATTGATAAACATAACTAAACATCAAAGAGGAACAAGAAAAAAACTTGACGCATTGAAAATAGTCTTTCCCAGTACAAAAGCAAGAACTACTAAGATATTTGTAGCCGCACAGCGAAAAAAAAAAAAAAAAAAAAAAAAAATCCAAACTTCCTGTGAGTTGCATGTCAATTTCCCACAATTCCGATATCTCAGGTCTTCACATGGGGTCTTCAGGGTACCTTCCGTATCGATATGTGGCAGAGAAATGTAGCTATTAAGAGACTCCAAAGCAGCATTCACACTTTGGAAAGATGGTTTATGGACTGGAGAATTCAAGCCGATCCACAGAAGAGATCAGCCATACTGTTCACTAGAAAAAAGCCTCAAATCAAGGAAGATATACATTTACTAGGTGTTAAAATCCCATGGCAGAATGCAGTCAAATATCTCGGAGTAATTCTGGATAAAAAACTACAATTCACCAACCATATAGAACACATAAGACATCCAAAGCAATACGCAGCTCTACCCCATGTTCAGCAGAAAAAGTAAATTCGATCTCAGAACAAACTGCTCATATACAAGATGGTAATACGCCTAGTCATAACTTACGCATCTCCTGCGTGGAGTCACACTTCGAAGACAAATATTCAAAAGCTGCAGAGAATACAAAACAAATGTCTGAGAATGAGTTTGGATGTTCCGTGGTTTATCAGAAACTCCCAAATTCACAGAGACGTCAACATTCCCTACATCACATCTCTTCTTCATGACCTAGCTGAAAAGTTTTTCATTAAGACAATTAATCATCCGAACCCACTGATCAAGCAAGCTTCAGACTATAATGAAGCAGATTTCTGCAAATACAAGAGACCCAAATCAATTCTATGCTCAACTGAACACAGTTAATCTCACTGCCCTTTCACGGCGAGCTTAAAGCTCAATAATTCTCCACCCAAAGAACTTACCTTTTCAGATGGAGGGGAATATGAAAAGCATTTATGCTTCACCCATCAAAACAGTATCGTTCTGCGTTCTGCTTTGAGTATGTACCAAGTAATACCAAGTAATTTATTATTCTCGAATTATACTGTATGATATGAGATATATTTACCTTCTCAAAATAATATACCGGTAATATTGCAGTCTGTGAAAACTAACAGAGGAAAAAGAAACTAAATAGGATCAGTACAAACTATAAAGTGAAATAAGGACTAGTCACAATCAAAGAAATAACATTCGGTAAGAGAATGTTTTTGCTAAAAGATTATTGGTGTAAAGTTATTATTATTATCATTATTATTATTATTATTATTATTATTACGTGACACCTCCAGGGAGTCTAAAGACTCATCCAGGGAGGGCACCTGCTCTACACCACTCCATCGACCAACTTCAACGAACCGTAATTACAATTATCGTCTACACCAGGGTTTCCCAAATTGTGTTCCCCGGAAAATGAACAAGTGTTCCGTGATGTCAGTGACCAAGCCGTGTATTTTTTAAACGAAGTAATTCGGGAAAGGGAATACCGCTGTTTATGATCGGCCATAAAAATTGCCTGCAAGTCGATTACAACAATGGGCGGCGTATCCTCTGTTCTCAAAACTGAACGAAATAACATCTGTGTTGCAATTGTTATTGACCAATCAGCAAGGAAGTACGAAGAAAATTTTCCACTGAAATTGAAGATCAAGGTAGTCTGTATCCGGTTCTCAAATCTAGTAATACTGAATACTTTCTTCGCAAATTCGTATTGTAGGGTGAAAGTTTCGAAACCGTAGTGCCGTGATTTTGTAAAAGTAATAGGCCTACAGATTTAAATTTTAATATGAATAAGAGAGAAGGGACTTTGTTTAATTTTGGTGTTAAGAAATCTCTTATTGAAGGTGTTTGTGACGCAACAGATAGTGATTCATCCACCTCCAGCCTGCAAAGGGTGTACGAAAGGAGGGGAAAACTACCAGCACACAGGAGAAAAAGGCTGCATTCACCCGTAAGCACTTATAATAGTATTATAAATTTTTGGTGACCAGAATGGGATATGTCAATGAAAATCAGCACAAATTAATTTAATGATGTTGGCCTGAGGAAACTACAATATGCTGCAAGATTTCGCCGCCCAGTGATTGATAACTAATTTAAATGTAATTTTATATTTGTCAACATCTCACACCGTATACATAAGTGTACTAATACTCTTTATGATTATGCCATAATTAATTATTAATATTGTAATGTATTAATTAATAATTAATTATTAATACATTACAAAATAACGAAGGTGTTCCGTGAAAATTTCAGGATTTGTAAAGTGTTCCTTCGTACGAAAAATCGCTGGAGAGCGGATACGCTAACTACTTGGCCAATCAGGCTGGCACTTTTGTGTAAACGATTGTTTGTTTGCATAACGCAAGGTATAAACGAATTGATTATTGTATTATGCTTTAATTCGTATTCATGAAAGCAAATAGAAAAATATTTATTAAAATAAATTATAATGATAAGATGTGTATATCATATGCCACAATAATAAATAAATTACAAAAAAAAAACGATAAATGAAATAAAAATTCATTCTTTCGAACCTTCGAAAATTCATTCGTTCTTGGATTTAAAACCAAGGAGGGAAAGGAGTACAACTTCGACCCATTAAGCTCTGAATTGCAGGGCGTTTATCGCCTGTATTGTAAACATATTGTTGTATGTAGTGTAAATATGTATAACGAATTTCATTAAATATAACATTTCATTAAAAATATAACATACTATATATAAGATAAATTAGGCGTATATCATAATGAACAATTTGAATTTGATGATATGTTTATCATAAACTAAAACAAACATTAAAAAACTAAAATAAAGTATATAAATCTGAACCTGAAAAAGGTATCGCCGAAATGAAGCCTTTGGCTCTTTATTTTAGTAAGTACATAAACCCGTTTTCAGTAGAATCATTCAAAATCAAATTGATTTGTTTGAATTGTGCCTTTTTTTTTTTAATTTAAAGATGTTTTTATCCAAAACCTTATTAAAGGTATTCTTTTATTGTTATTTGATATTCAAGATTTTATTTAATAATTCGATATTATATTAAAATCAACACAAATCGGAAGGCATGTGCTCTTCACTTTGAAAGTACATTTTTCAAACCATTTATTATTTTTTTATTGCGTTTATTTCTGGAGCGGGGAAAAGGAATATTCTACTTCCACTCATGTTCGATAACAACATATACAAATATATGAATAATTAACCTTCCGATGTTATTTGTTGATTTTTAATTTATTATTTTTTACTCATTTACTTAGCAAATTATGCGATTGAGATTTACTATTTATTAAATATATATCTTTTTAAATATATCTTTTTGAATGACAGTCGTATTTTTATTTCAGTGTGGGCATATAAAAATTATAATGGTGTCTTAAAATATTTTAATTAAATTTTGATTTAAAATTAAAACAATTTTTTCTTAAAATATTATCTAATATAAATTACAAGAAATATTATTTTTATTTATAAAATTTATGAGAAATAAATCAAATAAGGAACGAAATTTTATAGAGATACTTCTCTTCAATTGGCAACGGTAGTAGCATTTTAGACGCAATTGGATATTTATGTCATTTTTTAAGATGGCGTCGGTAACCAGTAACTGTTAATGAGAACATTTCTTACAGGCCAGCATAAATGCACACAATTTAAATAGCGTGTAGGTATTGGACTATTTAATATCTGAGCAGAAAGTAAAAAATATATATTTCAATTTCCAGATTTTTTTAACAATCCAAAATCTCTCTCTGTCTTTTTTTTTTTTTTTTAATTCAGCAAGAAACAAATTTTATGTAACCATATTCTAGTTTATTGTTAATTCCTTCTGAAGACGGTTGTTATTCACAAAAGGTCTGCCACATTTACGAATGTATTCTTCGCACATAGGACTCTTTTACTGCCAAGATAGCTGCTATTCTTGTAATACGACGAGGTTTATTTTGCGAAATAAAATGCCAAGTTCCACAACTCCCATCTGTGTGCATTTTGAATGGTTTATTCAGTGCACACCTGGCGACCAACTATCTGTTATGGCTGATAACTCAGAAGAGATAAAATTACACGAGCGAGTTGCCGTACGCTGGTGTGAAACTGTTTAATTAGATTGTCGCGAGGCATGAATAACGCGAAGGTTTCAGTCAATAGAGAGAGTTCATTTATGCCCATGCACTCCTTCTCACGATTGAGATGCTGGCCACAAGGCAAGCACGTGCGATATAATCACACCCCTCCCCCCCCCCCTTTGAAATCGAAAATCATTTGAATGTGAAATATTTATTAAACTCAACTCTCTCAGCTCCGATGAATTCGATGCGATGAACAGATTGCAAATATCCTTTGGCCAAACGTTCAACTATTGGATCCCCCATCGCTCTAATTACCGCACTTAACCGAATACCAATTTTATTGGCGGTCTTGAACTGATATGTGCGTTTGGGTGCGCACTGTTAATGCAGACTTTCTGAGAGGATACTGGGTTAATACTGGGTTTCTGAGAGGAATTTATAACGCCGTTTGTCTCAAAATATCGATACAGAAAACATCCTAATCTTCAGTACTCGTAACAGACTCTTTTGTTCCCCTTGCATTATTTTCTTTACCATGATTGCTTTATAAACGTTAACAAGACAATTGTTTTGTGTGTTCCAATGTTAGTAATCTGCTTTTTTAAAGATCTAAGCGGACTTTATGATTTTTTATAACTAATATTAATATATCTTCTCCGCACTTGAGCATTTATCTGGACATTCAGCAAATGTTGCAATTTATTTATTTATTCTTCGGGGGAGGGGTTCTCCAGTTCCTCGAGATGAGCCTATTTCTCTAAAAATGTACACTGACTTGTAGGTCACTGATGTTTTCCTCCCTATATGAATTCTCTTTATCGGTAAAAAGATAGTATTTATTTGTTTAGTTAATTCTTTCAAATCACTCATATATAAGCCTCGATAGCTTATTTTGTAAGGAAGATTTTTTTTAGTAAAGGCTTCCATGTTAGTATACTCGATATTCATTACTAAAAATGTCTGCGCAGTTAGCCTAGTGGCTGTGCGCTTCGCAATTATATGCCTGGGGAAGGCGTGTCCTAGGTACGATTCCCGTCGGTGACGTGAGGAGCTGAAGAATCTTCCTCAGCCATAGCCAAGTTAGCCAGTCTTGGGCGTGGACAGCAGGGTTTTCCCCCAGTTTATCCTGGGGTTTTTCATCCCACAAAAAAGCAAACCGGTCTTGAGAACACTACAGGACATAGGATACACCTGGCAGTAGGGCACCTTATCCTGTGAACGGTTTGAGGTCCGATGATTAATAAACCCTCGCCACCGAAGGTAAAAGAGGCTATAAAGAAGATGAGAAAGATATCGGTATGGTTGGGTTGTATTTTTTGTACCTCAGGAAATTTAAGTTTTGTCCACTTGATTTATTTCTTTTAAAATTTAAAACAAGTAAAATAATAATATTTATGAAAGGGTTTTAAATAATTATTAAGAGTAAAAGCATAATATTATGTTATTTTATAATGACACCTCTGATTTCTTCAAATGTCTCTTGCACAATTTTTATCACACATTGTAATGCTGTAGCCAATGAAGTCTAGCTGAGGCTCGGCTATTGCTGTTACCCTCCTGCCATGATCAGAGCTTTAATAGCTTAATAACACCTTATCCCTACACTGTCCTCTACAGATAACGGGGAAGATGAAAAGCATTCTTACTTCGCCCCTTTAAGCCAGTCCTTATGAGGACTATAAGGATTTCGGTTATCGGAATGGGGAGGGTAATGTATGGTAATGCTGTAGCCAATGAAGTTCTAACTGAGGTTTTGCTATTGCTGTTACCCTCCTGCCATGATCAGAGCTTTAATTTAATAGCTCATCATCCATCATCCGTTTCCCATTAGTTCTGTTTTCAATCTCCTTTAAGTATATTATGGTAAACATTTTCCATCGTATTAATTAAACCTGCCATATGAAATCAGTTTAGTTGAGCAACGTATCTGATAACGGCTGGAGCCGTTGATAGGCGTTTGGCTCATTGTCTAGTGCTCAAACTCTGCTCTTTGCAAAGCAACAAAAGGAAATCACCAGAGCATAAGCTACATGCATATTGCTCAGTGTCACAATGACCTCATTGGGCTTGTGTTAATCTAGGGACAGCTGTGTCGTTTGCTACCTCAACATTCACTGTTAGCACCGCCAAGCAATTACATGCAACAGCGTATTCAGGCTCGGATCAAAGGTTCTATTGGCAACTCATCTCCATACGGGTAGTGGCTGGAAACTCTAATGATTCAGCCATTCTGGAATCACCTGACAGGGAATGATAATTGTACCAGAAAACTATATTTTAATTTTTAGTGCAACACTAGTCAATGTGTTTTTGATTTCCCGAATGAATTTTAAACTTCGTATCCGAACATAACGTTTTTTTGTTTTTTTTTTTTGATCTAAGGAATTCTAGATAAGTGCACATATAAGTATACTTAATCCTGTGTTATATGTAATTCGTATTTTCCATAAATTTCTAGCTTCTGATGATCAGCAGCTGGCGAATTTAGCATTTATTAATAAAAGATCCCAATCGTACTATCACGTATATCAGCGAACTTAAGTAAATTTCAGATTATTAAAATAATGATCTGCATATGTTATGAATTGATAAAAAAATCAAAGTAAAAATTTGAGTTAGGAAAAATTGGACTCATTTTAAGATCCCAATTGTACATTACTCATTATAGATATGAATGAACTTAAGTAAACTTCAGATTATTAAAAGAATAAGGTGTATATGCTATGAATTGATAAAAAATAAAACAAAAATTTTAATAAAAAATATGAAAAAAAATTAACTCATTTTATTATATTAACACAGTTTTTAGATAAATAATTTCGTATTCATCATTTTTATTTTGAACATTAAAATAAACTATAGCAATGGGAAATAGTATTCTGTAGCCATTAAATATTGAGCACTAACCAGTAATCTAACAGTAAAATGAATATTACTAATCTAGTAAAAGAGAACCAGATGAACTATGGGAAGAGATTAAAAATATAATTTAAACAGAAGCAAAGAAGAATATTCCAACAGTTTGTAAGAAGAAGATGTCCAAATGGCTGTCAGAAGACGCAATCAAAACTGCTCAGGAGAGGAGGAAAATGAAGGCCACAGGAAATTTGCAGGAAGTATTGTATTTGAATGCAGAGTTTCAACGACAAGCCAGAAGAGACAAGGAAAATTACTTTAACCAGGAATGCCAACAAATAGAAGACCAAAACAAGAGATCTTTTCAAAAAGATCAGAGAACTAACAACAAAGTTTAGTGTCAAGGTGCCAATATTGAAAAACAGACACGAAGGATATCTTACAGAAGCTGCAGACATCAAAGAAAGATGGAAAGAGTATACAGAAGACCTTTAAGAAAGGACTCCAAAATTACTGAGAAATTTGATGAGCAGAATTATACACAGGAACCAATACCAGTAGAGACTGAATTCAGGTGTACACTGCAACAGATATCCACTAAGAAAGCACCAGGAGGAGATGGAATACCCATCGAGCTGCTCAAAGCCCTGGGAGAAGAGGCAGTTAAAATTTTAACAGCTCTATGTCAGCGAATTTCAATCACAACTACATGGCTTAGGGAATGGAAAATACCTTTAGTGAAGAAAGGCGATGCAAAAGAGTGCGAAAATTACAGAACTATAGCATTGATTTCTTATGCAAGCAAAGTCTTACTTAAGAGATCGTTCAGAAAAGACTGGAACCATTCATGAAGAGAGAAATGTCAGATGAACAGGCAGGATTTCGAAAAGGTAGAGGAATAAGAGATCAAATTGCCAATGTGAGATGGATAATAGAAAGAGCACAGGAATATCACAAGAATGTCTACCTTTGTTTCCTTGCTATAGCAAGGCCTTTGACTCTGTAGATCATGTGAAACTGTGGAATGTGTTCAGAACAATGGGAGTCACAGAGCATTTCATTATTCTTCTGAGGAATCTTTATTATGAACAAGAAGCTACTGTCCGAATAGATCTTGGAGAAACTGAGTATTTCACAAAAGGTAAAGGGGTGCGACAAGGATGTATTTTATCTCCATACCTGTTTAACTTGTACAGCGAATACATTTTAAGAATGGCAGGGCTGGAGGAGTCTTCAGTTGGAATTAAAATTGGTGGAAAAAATATTAATAATTTGAGGTATGCAGATGATACCACCGTGCTAGCAGAATGCAAAGAAGATTTGAAGGAACTTATTATGAAAGTTAAAGAAGAAAGTGCTAAATATGGTCTTAAACTTAATCTCAAAAAGACAAAGGTTATGGCAACATGTGAACTTAATGATTTTGAAGTAGATGGGGAGAAAATGGAAGCAGTTAACAATTTTGTGTTCCTAGGATCTCGAATTGATAAAGATAGTTATTGTACCGAAGAAGTTAGAAGAAAATTACTCGAAAAAAAAAAGCAATGACAAATTTAATCTTTAAAGATAAGGATATTAGCCTCACAACAAAAATCAGAATCGTGAAAGCAATGATATTCCCTGTGGTGCTGTATGGATGTGAAAGTTGGACCCTGAGAAAAAGTGAAAGAAGGAAGATAGATGCATTTGAATTATGGGTTTGGAGACGCTTACTAAGAATACCATGGACGGCAAAGCAAACCAATAAATCAGTGATAGACAGAATAAAACCAAATTGCGCCCTTGAAGCAATGATCATCAAGCAAAAATTGTCATACTTCGGACATGTTATGCGAGCAATTGACCATCTGGAGAAGATGATAATGCTTGCTAAAGTTGATGGAAGCAGGAGAAGAGGAAGACCAAGAATTAGATGGGTGGATGGAGTTAAAGAAGCAATTGAAGTGCACTTGCAGGTTCTGAAAGATATGGTCAGGGACAGATCGGAATGGAGAGTGTATGTGTTCGTGGAGTCGCCAGGAGTCGGAAACGACACGATGGATCATAACATAACAGTGAAAGCTCCATCTAGTGAAGTTCACAGAAGATTAAAATAATAATAATTTATGCAATACAGAAATTCATGTTTAATATAGTAATTAATTGTTTTATGCCTATATAAGTGATGTTACTTTGGTAATATTTCCATGCATAGGCCATTATTAATTATTATTTAATTTTTACTGATAGCAGCTAATTCTAGAAACGAATTTTTATTTATCTCTTAGCTTTGATTTATATTTATTTATCATCAAACTTTCGTAGTTTTTTTTATTATTAACGAATAGTGTTTTAATAGATTATTATCTTGTATTTTTCAAAAATTTAATTTTTTTAATTAACTTAATCAAAAATGGAATTTAATAAAACTTTTAAATTATTAATTTTTGTGAATTACTGTTATCAAAATATTAATCCTAATTTCTTTTCAAATATTTATCATACAAAATAAATAAAATAAAACGATAAATAAAATAAAATAAAATACGAATATTGAGGCGTCATTTAATTATAAATTCAGTGCCTTTACTTAATAACAGTAAAAAAAAAATCCAAATTAATTATAGTATATAATAGAGTTCAGATATCCCATATTGAAAATAAAAAAAATTAAAAAAAAAAACTATTTTAAATTAAACAAAAGGATTATGGCAGGTCAGAGAAATATACTTAAAAAAAACTGTTATCGATGTCTGAAATGTTCGTAGCAGCCAAAATAGTTGAGTTGCTCAAGTTTTAATAATGGATTTTCTCTGTCCCATTGATAAGAGCCTACGTAACGTTCTTTATCACACAGCAAGTAAAATTCGATTTGGTGGAACTCATATGTGTGTGTCTGTGTGTGTGTGTGTGCCAAAACCTCCTATTCCACCTAATTTATGCAAGAACGAAATTAGACCTCTCTTAAACGGAATGACACTTATTATAACTAAAGCTGATAAAGGATGTGCAACGAAAGTTCAAGACAAAAAAAAAAGGGTAGGGGGGGGAGAGAGTACTGCGGAGAAGTCAACTTATTATTACAGGATCCAATCAGCATAACAGAGCATCTCATGCGATCCCACAATCGCAAACGAAAATTTTGAATAAATCTCTGTAAGGTGCGTGAAATAATGCTTAGATTAATGGTCGATGTTGTAGGCAGTCCTACCAATAAAGTAGCCAAACACCTGTCCACTTCCCTTTGGGTCTCTGGAAGTACTTTTCTTTTTTACATCAAAAACACAGAAAACGTTATAGACAATATATCTATTTGTTATTTATCTCTTTATGGTATTGTAATTAGCTTGTATATGGTCTTTACAATTTAATATTATTCTAAGTAGCGATATTAAGTGGACAAAGGAAAGAATTTCAGTCGGACATCGTCATTAAACCTACAACAATAAATACATAAAAACTTTGCAAACATGTAAAGTATATGCGGCAATTTCTCTCATTTCACTCACCCACCTTGCCACCTATTATATGAAAAAAAATTTATCAGTACATTCTGAGCACCCTTCTTCCCTGCCACCCCTCTCCTTCCGTGTAGCTCGGCTTTGTGAATATTTTTGCACGAAAGTCGTCACTATGAGAACTAAAAGTCTTCCTCCTAAACTCCATATCAAGAACCTTGTTTATTCTAGAAACGGTAATAGTGTATTCCTTTCTTAGATTTGTTAGCTCAAAACATCCAGAAGGTGGCTACATTTCCGGTATACAGAAAGAAAGAAAACAATAATGGAAGACACATAGATGCTATCTCATCATCATCATCATCCTTCTCAAAGGTTAGGAGCAATCAAAACTCTGGTTCATCAAACTCCCATATTGTGATTCACAGGAACACTTTTACAACAGGAACTTCGCTGGATTAAATCGAAATTTCTTCTCAACAGCTATATAATTTATTTTATTCATCTTCAATCTTTCCCTAGAAACAATCATAGACTTTATTCTTTATATCGAAGACATCAGAATAATAGTCCAGGCTTCATTATTCAAATTTACAATTCCCTTTCCATCTGATTCGCAAGATTGTATTTTCCTGTGTTCTATAAAATATTTACTCTTTTCTTCATCCCGTCTACCAGTCTATTGACTTATTTGCCTCTTGTGACCTATCATAATAAGGTCAGTTAACGTACTCTTAGAAGAGCATAATAATTACATAAGATACCAGGATTCAGAGAAATCGGGTTTTGGCTATTATGAGATTTCCTCCAGCTACATCTTGCTCATTCTTAAAAACTAAAGACATAAAATCCAGTTTATATTGGAAAGACTAGAAAGAAAGGCATTAAAGTTCACGATGATGGATAACCATATGAAAAGGATATTTATCTTAAGTTTTATTCTGCTAGCTGGCATTTAAATTAAAAGTTTTTATGGTGTAAATAGTTGGTTTTTAAATTAGCTGACTTTATCAATTAATAAGAAGTTTGGAACCGGTTCTCGATTTATTATTAAATTATTATGTATAGCATAAATATTAATATAATATATAATATATTATTAAATATGTTATATATATATATGAAATATTTAATATATTATAAAAATATAAATATTATGTATAGCATCAAGTCACCCGATATATAAGTAAGTTCGTATGTCTGTTGATATTTTTCTGAACTATGTTAGCTATAAAATTAGTGCAGACACCAAAAGTGAAATAGAAAGAGATACAGGGGCGATGGTGCATAGGCACTGCGGAACTGCAGCACCCCCAATTTTTCTCGATATGTAAATATATTTATTAATTTATTTATATTTGCTTGTAATATTTAATTTTATCATCAACAATCCTATACAATTCTCTTATTTTGTATAAAAAATAATAAAAATCCATCTTGTAGCACTGTGTTTACCACAGTGTCATATTGCTACACGCGCAAGCATATGCACGTCATAGTGAGATGCGAGCTATTAGTGCAATGTGGCACTGTCCGTCGCGCAGTTCCACTGTTGTTTATATGCAGTTTGCGCCAGTAGTAGAGTGTTCGTAGTGCTTATCGTGTTTACTCCGTCTCTTTAAATATTTGGACATCGGATTTTATTTTTAAGTATTATAATTTTGAATTATACCAAACTGTATAATTTTATCGATAACAAACAATATTTTTTCATCAAACAAAACAAGAATATATTTTATATTTAAGTATTATAATTTTGAATTATACCAAACTGTATAATTTTATGGATAATAAACAATATTTTTTCATGTTTAATTTTTTTAAAAAAATGTTTACCATAATTTTGACATTTTATTCAAACACGTATACACTGTACTTGCAATGTGTATGTATATTTCGAAAGCTGCAGTACCCCTGCGATTTCAAGCCACGAGTCGTATCTCTTAGAGCAGTGTTTCGCGACTCCCGGGGTATGCGAAAGGTCGTTAGGGGGTACGTGCCAATTTTCTGCTATGCATAATTAAAGGAGTCATTATATTTTTTAACAAACAGTGCAATTAGAGACAACGGGATAAAACGGCACTAACTAATGAATCAAACCCCCCCCCCTCTCCAACAGAATATAGACCAACCAACACCATATGTTGCCGGTGGAACATATGGTTTTGCTTGACACCACCCCCGTCGTTAACGTGTTAAAACTAAGAAATATATAGCGAATGTGTTTCAGATATTATGGAATTCGGTTGAAGGGAATTAGCATTTCAACTCAACTGTTGAAATGCTAATTTGTCTTTGGTTCGCGCGACGATCTTTTGTTAATACCGCACCAATCATATGCAGTTCTTCGCTGCTCTACGTATCTCAAGTCTTGTAAATGACTGGTAATTTTTGCTTGAAATAATGGGAAAGAAGATGACGCTATTTGGGTAGATGACTTTGACGATGCACACAAAGAAACTGTTCTCGATGCCAAAAGTAGTGATAGCGAGTAGGAGCTTCTTGGTAAGTCGCACCATTTTCAGTTTTTTTCTGAAAACTTTAGTTTCCGAAAATTCCCGCACGTATCTCGCAACACGATGTTTTAGCTTTAAGTTTGGGAAAAAAGTTAGAATTATATTTGAGTAAATACAGTATTTTTTTAAGCTTTCAAATTCTTACGTAGGGATCATAGGTTAAAGATTGGATTTATAAAACCCCCAAAAGAGAGCAATATAGCAAATACTAGCTGTAAGCATCAAGAAAATGTTGATTTTGCATCTGGATCAAATGAAATTGATAAGAGTGTCTTCTGATATCTCTTGGGAATCAAAATTTAAAAATAAATGATAATTTTTGTTTACATGAACATATAAATTCAAATAAAACAGATATTTAATTTTAATTAATAATTTTAATTACTTTTTTAATTAATGAATTTATTTATTTTTAATTAATGAATGAATTTATTTTTATTTAATTAGTTAGGGGGTACGTGGTAATAATGAAAATTTAAGAAGGGGTACGCGGATATTTTGAATTTTGAGAAACACTGACTTAGAGATATAAAGAAAGTAAAGTATAATTCCCATTCTCATCCTAATGACATCGGCTAAAATATATAAAATATTCTGTTAAGACATTTTGAATATTTCTGAATATTATTTATTTTATTTTATTTTATTTATTTATTTGTGAATATTTGAGTATTTTTTCCTTGAATTATTATTATTATTATTATTTTAAATATTATTATTATTAGCATTATTATTAGAACCTCGGTGAAGTCCTGAAGTTCGGGTACCAGTCCGAATTGGATAAATTTTGCCAGAGACCTTTTATAAACAACTGCATTTGCAACTGGATAAAAATTGCTAAAGCTTGTTTAGCTTTTTAAGGTGCAGGGAAGAGGAATAGAAAAATATAATAATATTGGGTTTCTTTGTTTTTATATTATTCTAGATTTCATTTTTAATAATAATAGACTTAATAGGTTGAATTTGATGGGCTCTATTATATCGAATACTTTTCCAATAAAAGTATCATATCGATTATATTCAATACACACCTGAAATTAAAACATATGATAGTTATTAAAAGATATTCCAATACAGAGCTTTTTAAAAGGGTATGATGGTGATTGGTGTGTGAGCCACCATACTCTTGGAAGGTAATGGATGGCAATGCTTTAGCCAATGAAGTTCTAACTGAGGCTTGGCTATAGCTCTTACCCTCCTGCCATGATCAGAGCTTTAATAGCTCAATAACACCTTATCCCTACACTGTCCTCTACAGATAACGGGGAAGATGAAAAGCATTCTTGCTTCGCCCCTTTAAGCCAGTCCTTATAAGGATAAGGAAAGCTTTTTAAAAATACGGTCTGGAGGTAGATGAATGATAAAAGTCCTTTTTAGGACTTCTAGGGTAACAAATGGCAATGCTCTAGCCAATGAAGTTTTAACTGAGGCTCGGCTATTGCCGTTACTCAGCCATGACTAGAGCTTTTTAGCTCAATAACACTCCATCCACACAGATTATCTTCATTCAAATGACGGGATAAAGAGTCAAGGACTCAGTCCATCGCCCAGTTCTTATAACTTTTTAAACTGTGGGTCGCGATCCTAAATGGGGCCCCATTTAGGATCGCGACCCACAAATATTTGATTCCTACTATAAAACAAATATTTGATTCCTACTATCAAATATTTTTACTGTTCCAATTCGCGACCTCCATATGTGGAGGTCGCGAATTGGAACAGTAAAAAGTTTCTGAACGCGCAACGACTAAAATGTAATTCAAAATCAATGCGCAATGAATCGGAGGTGTTTTGGGGTCACCCGTGTAGCATCACGCTACTTTACTGCATCCTTGCTTCTGAACACAACATGCTTACTTTGCACTGTACATCCCATCAGGCCAACGAAAGCTGTCAGAAACACCTGGGCTCAGATTCGAGACTACTGTATTGCAATTCTTTATGTAAATAGTAAAATTATGTGTATACCAAAGAATTGTTTAAAAATAAATTTCTTTATGATTTGTTATCAGCAAATGTTTGATTTGTATACCTATTTTATATACCGGTGGTCGCGTAAAAATTTCTCTGGCGAAAAGGGATCGCGAGTGGTAAAAGTTAAGACGCTCTGTTCTAATGTATTATTATTATTATTCTCTCTTCCATCATCATGAGGATGATAATGAGGCCGAATGAACTCTTTCCACTTCTGTCTGTCCCTGGAGAATCCGAACAGTTCTGTCCACTTTGGTGTCGCTTGTTGTGATTTGGTTTTCAGGTCCTCTTTTATTTTGTCTATCCTTCTAATTCTGGGCCGTTCTTTGGATCTTTTACCTTCCATCGTTCTATTCATGGCTTTAGATGGTAGTCTTTCTGGTCACATGGCCAAACCATCGCAGTTTTCTTTCTTGGATTTTGTCTATTATTGTTATTTCTTGTTTTAATCGTTTCCTTATGTCTTCGTTTCTTAGTCTATCCAGCAGAGATATTCCAAGTAGTCTTCTTAGCCAACCCATTTCAGTAATTAATATTTTTTTTCTCTTCAGCTTTTTTGAGATTCCAAGCATTCACTTCCATAGAGGAGTATTTGGAGGACCATTGTCTCGTAGATTCTAACTTTTGTTGCTTGTTTGATGTCTCTTGACTTCATATTTTATTTAGTCGTCTAAACGTTTGGAATGCTTGACAGATTCGTCTATTTATATTTTTTGTAATTTCACCATTGTACTCAATAACTCCTCCATGGTAGATGGAGTTTTCTGCCTGCTCTAGATTCCTACTATCAATTTCTATTTTCAGATTGGTGTTTCTTTTTCCTCTTTCCATAATTTTTGTTTTGTCTTTATTTAGCCTTAATCCAGATTTTATACACTCCTCGTTTATTTTATCAGAAATTCGTTATATATCTTCTTCTGTGCTTGCAAATTTTAAGTTTGTTATATTTTACCCATATATTTTGATTCCGGAGTCTTCTTTGTTTAAGGCGGCCTTAATGGTTGCTCCTTCCAGTGTAAGATTGAACAGTTTTGGTGACAGATTGCATCCCTGTCTTACTCCACTCTCTGTGTGGAACCAGTTGGTTAAGGTGTCCTCTACTCGTGCTGCACTTTCAGATTTCTCGTACAGATTCTTTATTATTCTTATAGTTTTGTTGGGAATTCCAAATTCTTCCATAGTTTTCTTCTACGGATTGAATCAAATGCCTGACGAAAGTATGAAATTTGTGTAGCAACTTTGGTTGTACTCAAGCGTCTTTGTATTAGCTGTCTTAAGATGAATAGTTGATCAACTAAGTTTCGCCCTGGTTTGAAACCCGCTTGTTCTTCTTCTTCTAATGCTAGTTCTATATATGGCTTAATTTGTTTTTGGAGTACTTTCGTAAAAACTTACTTGGAATACTGAGGAGGCCTCTGTAATTATTGCATTCTGCTTTATCTCCTTTTTTGTATAGAGGAGTTAAGACTGATTTGGTCCAATCAGTAGGCACTGCTTCGTTTTTGTAAATCCTTTCAAATAATGTTTTTATTGGTTTTAAAGGTTGTTCCTTTCCTGCTTTTAAGAATTCTGCTTGTATTTGATCAATGGCAGGTGCTTTTCTAGTTTTGAGTTTTTCTATGCTGTGTGCTATTATTCCTTTCGTAAAGATATTTGTTTCCTCTTCCATTTCAGTGGCTGGAATCGTAATATCCTGGGAGCTGTTTTTATTATATAAATCTTTAAAGTATTCTTCCCATCTGGCCATTCTTTTTGTTTTACTTTCAATTATTTGTCCCTCTTTGTTTTTGATCATTATGTCTCTTTTAACTAGATTTCTAATTTCTCTGGTTAATCTATTATATTCAATTCTGTTACAGTTCTGTTTTAGTTTCATGCTTTTCCTTTGATCGCTTAATCTTTTTACTTCATTCGAGATCCAATCCTTTTTACTTTCTCTTTCCGTGTAATCTGTTGTTTTTTTCTTCCGAATTTAATATTATTTCCTTTAATTTGCACTAATGTTCTTCGATGTTTATATTCTGTTTTCGTAGTTCGTTCAGGTTTTTATTTAGTTCTAGTTGATAATTTCTTAGAATATTGTTGTCTTCTGGTTTCTTTTTACATTCAGTCTCCTTTTGATTCTAAAAGTGCTTTCAGATTTTAACTTTCTTCTTAGGTTTGCTAATACTAGCTTATGGTCTGATCCACAATCTGCAGTTTAGGATACTTGATTTCCATCTTTGGTTTACAATATTATAGTTTATCATATTCTTGGTTTGTCTGTCTGGTGATATCCATGTCCATTTTCTTTGGGGTTTTGGTTGTTTAAAGAGAGTGTTGGTTATTATTAGTCTATTATTTGAGCAGAAGTTTAACAGTCTTTCACCACGTTCATTGCATTCTCCATATCCGAACTTTCCGATTACTCTTGGCCAGGTATCTTAATCTTTGCCTACTTTTACGTTTAAGTCCTCCATTACAATTAGGAGACATCTTGACTTGATGTCTGCTAGCTTTTTGCAATCTATATAGAGCTCCTCAATGTCTTCTTCTGGTGATGTCGAAGTTGGTGAGTATACATGAATAATAGTTAGTGATCCGATCGATGTTTTAAATCTTGCTTTAATTATCCTAAGTGAGATAGGATTGTAGGACAATAGAGAGTTTTGAGCCTTTGGGTTTAATATAAATGCTACTCCTTCTTAGTGTTTGTTGTCCTCCCTGCCTGAAGTTAAGATTTTGTACTGTCCATGGTGGAATTCTCCTTTTCCAGTCCATCTGGTTTCGAAGACTCCAATCACTTCCAATCGGTAGTTGTCTAATTCATGCATTAGTATTTCCAATGCTCCTTCCTGGTGAAGAGTTCTTACATTCCATGTTCCTATGCTTGTTATATTTTTCCTGTCTATTAGGTGATGTTTTGTCCCAATATCATATTTTTTGCCTTCACTATCTTGGTTCCCTAATAGTAGGCGCGACCCTTGTTTGACAGGGCGACGATCGAGTCGGCATGTATCTTTAAGTTGGTTAGAGCTTATTCGGTTTCAATGGCAAGGTTTCGTCAAGTGTCAACCATTACTCCTTGACCCGAATTCCGCCGCTCCTAACATGGAGTAAAGACGCTGTTTGCAGCCGATTCACCGAATACAGTCGCTGCTTGAGATCGCCATATCTGGCTACCCTCACTTAGTTTAGCCTGTGGGTCGACACAGTTTACCGGGGTGTGGCCGTTACCAGTTTACAGCATCATCTTGGAGCCATAAGTGAGAGTTGGGTGTCCAGTGAAAACCAATCCATCTGAATCACAGTTACGTGCTATCGTCCAAGTGGAGAGGTACTATCTCTCCTCAACACCCCACACACCACATACATTCTAATGTATTATATTATATTATATATTATATTTATTTAAATTTATTAATTATATATTTATATTTATTTAAAGTAACTGTGATAGTCGTGAAAATTGATGTCTTCATAAATGCAACCTAATTTTCGCTGATATCCCACGCCTTCGTCTGCTTTATTGGCATTTTTCTCATTATCTGGCTTGACAGTCTATTTTTTCTGCAGTGTTTGTGATAAAGTGTTTGCATTTGTGCCAGAACTGTTTTCCGAGTGAGTTATATATCTAATGAGTAAAGCAATAACTTAAAGCTATGTTCAATTCATGATTATTTCTATAAGTATAAATTCGACTATGTAGAAAAAAAAATAGAAATAATATAGAATTATGCATTCTTGTACACAAAAGTATATTATTTATTGTCCTGTTCCTATTTCTGCTTAATGTGTAGCTTTTTTTCCGTAGTTCACCGATAGATTTCTCGCACATAGCTCTCAGATAAAAACAGACATCGGTACAATTTTCAACTCTATTTTTATTTCTGTGCATGTTTTAAAACTTAATTCTATACAGAAAATTTCTTAATGATGTCATAATATTCTACTACCAAACGTACTTCAACGAAATAGAAAAAAAAAACAATAAAAAGTTCTTTTGCTTCAAACCTTTTAATTAGTTTGCGCTGCTGACTTCCGTCAAAAACATTCTGCAAAGATTTTTTCACCTTCATTTTTTTTTAATTTTTCCTTTCTTTATACAATACGTTCCTTACGTCTTTCCGCATTTATTTTTTCTTGGACACAATGACATTCACTTTGCCATGATATATCATGGCAACGAGAAAGGTGTTTTTTTTTTTTTTTTTTTTTTTTGTATATTAATCTTCTTACGCAAAAGCTGCTCAAACACTTGCATTGATGAACTACTCATAAGGACTTGACTTCCAGCATGGTGCTGTCGTTTGGAAATTTATTTTTCAAGTAGTGACAAACTCTTAATGTCCTGGAGAGTACAAAATTCCCTCAAGGTATTTTCATTTAATTTTCATTTCTTGATATTTCGGGAACATTATATTTAGTTAACTTTATTCTGCAGAAACAGAAATATCTCAGTGAGGGGAAAAAAATTAAATACAACTTCCCTCTGACAGTTATTTCCCTTTCACATTACACTCACTCTGCCACAAAAATATGTACTTCACTAGTTTAACATGACATAGTCCATTGCAAGTGAATCCACCTAAAACGAATTAAAGCAAGAAAAAAAAACACGAAAATATTTAGAAATCAATACATTTTTTCTTTCTTATATGTATAAAGAAACAAATGTAATCAGTATTGATCTATATAAGTATGGCTGCTCATCTTTCTTAAATCCTTAAAAGGACTGGCTTGAAGGGGCGAAGCAAGAATGCTTTTCATATTCCCCGTTATCTGTAGAGGACAGTGTAGGGATAAGGTGTTATTGAGCTATATAAAGCTCTGATCATGGCAGTAGGATAACAGCAATAGCGGAGCCTCAGTTAAAATTTCATTGGCTACATCATTGCCATCCATTACCCTCCGAAGGTATTAATCACCGCATCTCACGGTCGATTCATCTTCCAACCGCTCCCGTCCTATTGAATTTTCACCCTATGTCCTTATAAGGACTGGCTTAAAGGGGTGAAGCAAGGATGCTTTTTATCCTCCCCGTTATCTGTAGAGGACAGTGTGAGGATATGGTGTTATTGAGCTATTAAAGCTCTGATCACGGCAGGAGGATAACAGCAATAGCCGAACCTCAGTTAGAACTTCATTGGCTACAGCATTGCCATCCAATACCCCTCCAAGGGTATTAATGATCACCGCATTTCACGGTCGATTATTTTTTGATGCCCAGATCGAAATCAAGACCTCACCCTATGTATTCGAAAAGTATTTTATTTTTAGTATTATTATATGATATATTAAATACAACATCGTGTATTTTTTATTATACATAAATAATGCAATAATAATTGATTAATTTTATATTGTATATCAAAGCTAATTATTATTGACTACTTATTATATATCAATTATAAATATTTTTGAAATGTCATCAGAATAATTTAATATTATGTTGATTTGAATGCCTGCTGAGATTATTCTAATAATAATAATAATACTTGTAAAAGAATAATTATTTCTATTTACATAATCTATATACATAATATTTTTATTATTTTATTTTTTTAATAGTAATAGTAATTTATTGATTGCAAAAATATTTACACATACAATAGACATCTAGAGTGACATTGTAACTTATAATTTTACAGAATTCAGCACTAAGTGCAGCATTTTCTACATTGATTTCAACTAAAAATTTTAATAGTATTTTTTTGCCTCTATATTATGTATTAACAACACATGTTCTTCTAATATTAACAATGAAGATTAAACAGAATTTTTTGTATAATTTTTTTTAAAGTTTGAGAAAAAGTGATTATACATACAAATGACTGCATTTGCTTATAATGATTACTTGTAGATGAGTGAGGCAAGTTAATCCCACCTACTTCGAAGCTTGGGTTAGCTTTTATGAAAAGAGTGGGATTTAGCCTTCATTATTTGTGTTGTTGCTACTGTTTATGTATGGGATGTAGGCATTGGATGCTAGTGATTTGTGATGTGTTAATTAGTGTTAATGGTTTCTTAAATTTGTTGGTATATTTTCCAGAGTTCGTTTTTTAATGTTCTGTAGTTATCTAAGTGTTTTAACTTTCTTGGTAGGTTGTTGAGTTGCGTGGGTATCTGATGTGATCTCACAAAAAGACCGTATGAGTTGTTGAAGGGTGTGGGGATGTAGAGAGTTGTTGTAGGTCGTGTTATACGATATGTGTCTCTGTTGATTCGATAGGTGATGTTGAAGTAATTCCTTGTTAATGTCATGTAGTGTTTCAGGTTTTCAATGCTCAGAATTCTGTGTAACGCCATGTGCTTGTCTGATATTGGTTGTTGCGTGTAAGGTGTCCAGATCACTGTTGACACGATTTTCCTGTGTAATGTTTCTAATTTTGTTAGGTGGCTGTTTTATGTATTTGCATAGTCTGTTATTCCGTACCTGAGTAGGGATTCACGGATACCGTGATATAGGAGTTTTTTTATGTTGGGGAATAATGTCTTTAACTTGGAAGAGTTTTGCTGCGATGATCCGGAGTTTAGTGTGTAGGTATTCTATATGTTTTGTCCATTTAAGGTGAGAATCTATATAGAGACCGAGGTATTTTGCGTGTGTTACAGGTTTGATTTCGGAACATTGGCAGGTATTTTTGTTGTTAATGCAGCGGTATGTGTGACAATGTATCGATAGTAATGCAGGGCGTATGATTCTTGGGTTGTGTATTATCAACATCTGTGTTTTGGTGCCGTTGATTAGCATTGCGTTTTGGTGGAAGTATGTTGTGATTTCGTTTAGGTCTTGTTGTACTTTGCAGAGCGCTGTGTTAATGTCTGTGTGGGTTGCTATTAGTGCTGTGTCATCTGCTTATTGAAATATTTGACTTCTTATGGATATGTTATGAACATCGTTAATGTATATGTTGAATAAAGTGAGTGATAATATGGTACCTTGAGGTACACCGTGTTTTACTTGTATACTCCGACTCTGACATGTACCTATTTTTGTTACTTATGTTCTGTTTGAGAGGTAGTTCTCGAACCATGTATGCAGTGTTCCTCTTATACCTACTGAGTATAGTTTGGTGAGTAGTATGTCATGTTCAAGTGTGTCAAATGCTTTGGTTAGGTCCAGCAGTATAAGGACGGCGTACTTGTTTTTGTCGAGAGCTTTGTTTATTGTGTCGTCGATGTCTTCTAATAAAGTAATGGTGCTTTTTGTTTTCTGAAAGCCGTATTGGTTTTGTGAGATGATGTTGTACTTCTGTAAATAGTTCTGTAGTCTGGTGTGTGTTATTTTTTCTAGAATTTTTGAGATGACTGGTAGTGTAGCTATTGGTCTGTAGTTCTGAGTATCGTTTCTTTTGCCGTGTTTGTATATTGGCGTAATTACTGCAGTTTTTAGTTGTTGTGGAATAATGCCTGTGTCGAATATTATGTTCAGGAGTTTCAAAAGTATTGGATTTATTTGTTCAAAGTGTGTTATAAGGTCTGTGAGTCTTATTTTGTCTATTCCTGGAGTGGTCTTTGGTTTTAGTTGTAGGATTGCTTCTTTCGGTTCCTGTTTTGTTATGGGTGGAAAATACATCGTTTCAAATACATAATAATATAATGATAATAGTTGACCTCTTCGACCTTTTCAATAATGATAGTCCTTATAAGGACTGGCTTAAAGGGGTGAAGCAAGAATGCTTTTCATCTTCCCCGTTATCTGTAGAGGACAGTGTAAGGATAAGGTGTTATTGAGCTATTAAAGCTCTGATCATGGCAGAAGGGTAACAGCAATAGCCGAGCCTCAGTGAGAACTTCATTGGCTACAACATTGCCATCCATTACCCTCCAAGGGTATTATTCCTCGAATATTATTCCTCCAATAATGAAAATAATTCCGAAAGTAATTTATTATTATTATTATATCATATATTAAATACAATATGATGTGTTTATTATTATACATAAATAATATACTAAGAATTAATTATTTTTATATGGTATATCGAAGTTAATTATTGTTTACAACTTATTATATATCTATTAGAAATATATTTGGAATATGATCAGAATAGTTTAATATTATATTGATTTGAATGACTGTTAATATTATAATAATAATAATACTTGTAAAATAACAATTATTTCTATTTACATAGTAATAATTCCTGAAAAATGTATATATGAAGTAAACATTAAATAAAAATATGAAGCTTGCAATTATCTGCGAAACCCAATAAATTATTTTTAAATACATTAGGGGGGAAATGCAATTTAGATTTTAATCAACAGTAATGATTATAAAAACAGTTTTTATATCAAGTAGATTATAAAAGCAATTTTGTATAATAGTAGCAAAGCATGAAGTGTTATTATAATAATTATTATTATTACTGCGTTCGTCAAAGCAACTCTTCTTGCAGTTTCAGTTTTATTTCTCCTCTTCAATGCGAAAATTCTGGAGTGCATCTTTTTTATCTTTCAGAAATATAATAATCAAGCAGATATAACGTTTAATATGATTTGGCCTCTCCATCGCTTGCATCTCAAGGACACAGTCATAAAAGGGAAATCTAATTTACTACACCATATTTAATACCTAGATAATAAAACTTATTTTTCCACTTTTAGGAAAGCAAATTTGCATATTTACCTAATATTCATATTCAAGAGTTACATAAAGTATTAAAACTCAGATATAATTTATGATTTTAGGTCAATATATATATATATTTTTTTTCATATCATAAAATTGCGTCTCGTTACAATTACCTTATAAAATGAAGTTTTCTATCACACGAAAATCTGGATTGAAATTATCAATTTATAGCAGACTGTTATTTTCTTTAACAGTTTGTATGGCAGTACGACTGTTCGATATTGCAATGGAGTTGTAATGTAATTAATAAGGTTTGTAGTTCTAAAACTGTTATTGGCATATCTTCAAAGCAGAATCTCTCAAAGGAGTGGGATTAAGATATCTGCTCTTTTTCGGTGTATAATTTCCCGAATGTGGCATAAGAAAAAACTGGAACTTATAGCAGATGGATTTTTCACCAAGAATTATACAAATCTCTTTTTCATCGGAAAAAATATTTGCCAACATACACTAAGTTGGCAAAAGTATTTGGACACATAGTTGCGGTAAAAAAACATACGTTTTAATTACATTTCTTGTATCGATGAATCACCTTCGGCCTGAATGACAGCAACCCCTTTTAGGGGTATGCTTTCGACCAATTTCTGGCACGTCGCAACAGGAATATTCTTCCATTCCTAGCGCAAAGGTACCCATTGCTGATGCTGTGACGGCCTCTATGGTTAGGAGCGAGCTCAGCGTTCTGATTCGTCCCAAAGGTATTCGATGAGATGGAGGCCTAGACTTTGCATTTTGTGGGCCAGTCCAGCGCTTCAACCTTGTTTCGTGAAAACCAGTCTCGGACATGCAGTACATTATAGCATGGAGCATTGTTCATGCTGAAACATGTAAGGGTCATGCCAAAGTACTTCCACAGCGTGGGAAGCAAGTTGTCCAGGTAGCCATCAGACGTCATGGTTTTGACGTCCACCAATGCGCCAAGCCCTATCCAATTGAAACACTTCCCCGATACCATTGCCGAGCCTTCGCCAAACTTGACAGTTGGAATTATGCCAGAACCAATCCCTGGGTAATCTCCAGATCCAAACATGACCATCACAGTGGAACATTTGGAAGCGTCATTCGTCGCACCACAGAACGTTTTCATAATCATCTATGGTCCAGTTACGGTGTGAAAGACATCAGCCCAAACTTCGTGTTGGTGTTGAGGGGGTGGTGATCTGTGGCTTGTTCGTAGCAGCTCTGCCGTGGTAACCTAATGCATGCAATTCTCTGCGGACAGCTCTACTGCTGACAGATGTCCCTGCAGCATTTTTCAGGTTGACTTTCTCCGCAGCTGATGACGTGCGGGATGCTCGAACATTCCGAGACAGAGCTCGTCCATCTCGATCAGCGAGTGTCGGTAACTTCCCAGGGTGTTTTGCTGCTGTGGTACCACCATCAACTTTCCATCTACGAATAACATAAGCAACGGTGATTTCGGTATATTGAGATGGATAGCAATGTCACGGACAGAAAGACCACCGATGTGCCACCCAACTACCATCCACGTTGGAAGTCTGTCACAGCTGAATGTGGCATATTCACATCGAGTACAGTGCAAAATACACAGCACATCCCACCTTTTATTAACAGAATTAGATAGACGCTTCCTGAATATTTGCTTGTGGTCGGATCCGAAATTTGCATGTCACGTGAGGTGTCCAAATATTTTTGTCAACATAGTGTATTTTACTTTATTTGCTTGAAAAATATCAAATCCGCGGTGAATAATGTGAGTTAGTTGTTAAGCTTCTTTGTATTCTCGCACTTGGGGACAGTCACACCCACACCCACCCACCCACCCACATCCACACCCACCCACCCACCCACCCACCCACCCACCCACACACACACACACACACACACACACATTTAGTGGCAATATGTTCTATTAGAGGGATCTAGTGGTAGTATGCTGATGATATACTGACCAGTAAAAAGGGCTTAAGACATCTCAGTCGAGAGTTGGCTGATTTTCAGGTGGACGTGCAGATTTCTTTTGCCAGTAACAGGTTTTTGGCTTGAATTTCAATGCATGAGTGTGAATAGTTTGGTGAAAGATTTTCAGCATCCTCTAATACGGCCGCCTAACTTACAGGACAGTGGTGTTCAACCTTTTTTACTACGCGAGCTACTTTTCTATAAAACGTTATTCGGCGATCTACTCTCTTATATAGATCACGTTCCCCCCAACCTGATATCTGATTACGCACAAATAAACAACTAAAAATAAACAACTAAAAAAAAATACACAACTAAAAACTTTATTTGTGTATTTAAAAATTTATTTATCACTTTTAATTATTTTAATACAACAAATATTTTGATACAACAAAAAAACAAAAAACAAATATATTAGAATAAAATATTTATTTCCCTATTTTGGAAAACCAAAGTTAGAAAAAACAACAGATTGATTACAAACTCACACGTTACAGGAAATGCTGGTTAATTAAAAAAAATAAAAATGTTAATGTGAAATTTGGCATTGTTTGGACCTCGCAATATTTTCATAGTCAAGTTGATATGAAGAAGTGGCCATTCGCAGACAATCATCCAAATGATCATTTGTAATTTGGTTTCTTAATTAATTTTTTATATCGTTCATATTTGAAAAAGCGGATTCTGACAAGTGTGTCGATCCGAAACACGACAGACGTTTTCGCGCAATATCAGTTAATATTGGGAATTTTTCATGTGCATACTTCCAAATGACTTCATTGTTTATTGATTTTAAATGTAAACTCTTCTGAATGTTTATTATCTCAAGTTCTCCTTCAGCTTGGTTTATATCAAACAGCCCACTAATTTTATTTGAAATTTCTGTGATCTTCAAGTTTTCTTAAAATGGATTATTGATAAAAGATACAATCATTTCAGTTTTATTAAAATCTTTAAATCTTGAATATATTTCTTCCTCAACTAATTCTATTTCACGAATAAATTCTTTTAAATCATAGCGAAGCATTTCTTGATTTTGATCAAAATTTTTAATAAATATGGGAGATGTCTAAATTCGCGGTCATTTATATTTTTCTTTAATAAAAGTAAGTATTGTTGGAAAGTTTTTATTGAACTTAACAGGTCAATTAAATTTTTATCTCTACCTTGTAACTCTAAATTTAAATTGCTTAATTTCGAACAGAAATCTACTAAAAATGATAAGTGTAACAACCATCTTTTATCACTCAATTGCGGATAAATATCTCCTTTTTCATCAAGAAAATTTTTATATCGTTAATTAATACAAGAAATCTTTCTAAAAATTGACTTCTGCTGAGCCAGCGAACATTATTGTACAACAGAAGTTCCCTATCATCATCTGCCTGTAATTTAAATAACCGCCGTTGCAGGGCTTTTCCTCGAACAGAATTCACAATTTTCAATGTAACATCCAAAACATCTTTTGTGTTAAATCTTTTACTATACAGTACTTGTTAGTGAATAATACAGTGGTACGTTAAAAAATCTGGATATTTCTCATCGTTTTTACATAATGAAATGAAGCCTGATTTATTAGCTATCATTACAGGAGCACCATCAGTAGTAATAGACACAAGTTTAAAATGCGAAAGTTTGTGTTGTTTCACAAATTCATCAAATGCCGAAAAAATGTCTTCTCCCCTAGTTCTTCCCAATAATGGTATAATTTTCAAAAGTTCTTCTTTACTTGAATAATCTTGAAATATCATGCGAATAAATACCATTAACTGAGCAATATCAGTGAAGTCGTTTGATTCATCAATTTGTAATGAAAACGCAACACACTGGTGATTGTCTGACATTAACCTGGCCTGGAAACCTTTCTCCGGCAATTGGAACTCTTCCTTTCGGCAATTTGAAACCTTGTCCGTGGCCTAGAAGTAGTCTCTCTCTAGCGACGTCTCGAACCAAGAAGCTGCTTTCTGGAAGCGGGAACTCCTCTCTTGTGGATCCGGGCAGTCTCTCTGACGGTGACTCTGGATCGGGCGGCCTCCTCTCTGACAGCAATTCTGGAACCAGAACCCCTTCTGCTTGCTTCAGTCCCTCCTTATTAGGCCTCCTCTGAGAACCTCGCATGAAGTTTGGCAACCCCCAAAGAATCGGTATGAGTCTTTCATCTTAAGTTTCAAGTTCGGCACGCCTTTTGTTCTGCTCCTCTTTCTTTTGATTGTAAGTTGCCGGCCATCGGAAAGTTGTTTGAACTCTTTCTGACTGACTTTGGAGATGTTTACACTTAGAGCCTGCAAGCCTTTCTCATACATACAAGTTTCAATAACAATCTTTCTAATGCCACTATGTACAGCTTCAGCGACCAAAACATTGCCTTTGTTTTTAAACTCTAACATATTCTTATTAAAGCAGTATATACAGTTAGCTTCAAAAGAGTTATTTACAAAAACATCTAATACAAACTATACCGAGACAAACGAAGTTTATTTTTTTACATCGTAAAAATCGAGGTAATGTGCTTTGGAATATTTAACATTTAAGCTACAATCGAGTTTTTACACTTTGCTTATAATCGTATTCACTCGGCTCGCTGTTTGACTTCCACGGATCCAAATTAATTCATTTACCCGGACTTATAAAAAAATTACTGATTTGACAATTTTTTAACGAAAAATAAATAAACAATAGCAATACACTTAAAGCGAATTAAAAATAATACAGAATAATGATAAATAAAATATTATGTTTTCAGTTTTAATTAAATTTGTAAGTAAGGAGGAATACACAAGAGATCGACCAAAAATCGCTCCGCGATCGACCGGTCGATTGCGATCGACGGGTTGAACACCCCTGTTATAGGAAGTCTGAAGTGACTTGAAAAATAGTGCTAAACTTGTAAAGCACGCCTCCTAGTTTCTGTAACCTAACCTGCCCATGCTGTGAAAGTGCTATAGAGCTAAATTTTCGCAGTTGAGATGGTCATAAAAATGTGGGCAAACGTTGGCTCTGCTACTCCAATATTCTACGCTCGTACCGTGTAATATATTATGCATAGTTAAGCTGTATAAAGCACTGTTTAACCCACAGATATTTTGATACTTCAAGTTTCCCATAAGGAAGATGGCTGCGTTTTACTGAGCGATAACATCATTTAACACCGGGTAGTAATTATTATTATTATTTTTTTAAATATTATTTTTGTTCCCAAAATGTCTGTGGCCAGTCACTTGCAGGATAAAATGTATTATTTTCTAGTGCAAATGGAGACGTCTTCCTCCCCTGAAGAACTAGAATACATACTTACTAGATATAGTCCATGTAGAAACTTTAGGTGTTGACAATTATTCACCTGTAATTTTATAGTTTAATTCACAATACCAAAAGGCAAACACGATATTTATTTATGGAAATATTTATTTATGCAAATATTTTGCAGGTTCAAAAATATGGAGTTTGACGCTGCTGCTAGTTTCAAAAACAATCTCTCCAATTTGTAACAGCTTCTGTATATCACTGATTCCCCCCCCCCCTCCCCCATCTAATTTTCTGTATATGAAGGTGTGTTTAAGGCATGGGTTGAGGGTCCCGACTTGCCATAATAATGGTGGTGAATGTATTTCTTATGTTCACCTCGGAGGATGTCTATAGATCTTCCTGTCTGTCCATTGTTAGCCAGTTCACAAGTACGAGATACTTCATCCATTCCTGGATGTGATAAAGGAGGGAGTTTGTCCTGAGGTGAACGGATCACAGTTGTTATTATGATATATGGTTTCAATGTGGGGTGTGAAGCTTCATATTTATAAAGCACTCAGATATCTTTTCAGATGTGTTTTGGATATAATGGATGGCAACAGTTATGTTGCCGACTTGTGTATCAGAGGAAGGGAAAACTGGTGGGTCGTTTAGTATTTTATCAAATATTTATGAGTTATAGCCATTGGCTAAAATGTGTGGCTAAGCCGCAAGAACAGCATCTTTGGAACAAAGGGCTTTCGCTCTGTGCAGTAATATTTTCTGGATACATACTGTTGGACTGGACTGGATGATGGTGTGATCGTTTGTGTAAAATACACTGCTTGAAAGAAGTCAAAGAATACCATAGGGTGAGGAATACACAGCCATAGCGCCCACCTTTTAAGATGAAGGACCTACTTTCGCTGCGATGATTGCAGCAGTCCTACGGGGCACACTTTACAAGAGTACGATAGCGATCAGGGGCGAATGCTGGTCTTGAAATTCACGCTTGCTTTTGTTATCATTGACAGACTGAGAGTTGTGATTGAAATCTGATTAGCAGAATAATGAATTACTGACCATTTAAAATTATATATTTAGAAATTTATGTACACTTAATCATACAAATACAACGTTTATTTTACTAATGATATTCTATCTTTTTCAATTGAGCTACTTGAATACAAATTCTACCCTACGGTTCTTCTTTATGAACTGGTCAATAACATCGTCATAAAAAGTTGGTTGCAACTTAATTTTCCTAAGCAACACGCATACTTGTAAATGCTGGCTGAAGCTCACTGGCTAGAGCTACGTTGCTTGCGTATGGCCTGAGTTTAAGCAACAGAGTGAGACGACGTGAAATGGCTATGCGCGCGTATGAAATCACAGTGTTGCTGCGAAGACCTGGAAGCTCCTTCAACCCAGCAAGCCAAGTTAGCTTTCACTAAACGAGCAAGCATCGACCTTCGATACACAACGCAGAGCTCAATTATTGCCGCGCAAGCTTAAGACGTCTTCTGTCTACAAAAATAAAAGCAGAAATGGAATGCTTATAAATGCATGCATTTATTAACAAATAAATATTACTTCTTTCTCAATTAATGAGCAAGCAATGATAGCGATCGACGAAAATTTTCGGCCATTCTTCCTGTAGGCATGTAATGAGGTCCTGGACTGTTGTTGGGGGGGGACGTCGCTTGACCGCACCAACACTCCAGTTGATCTTACAGATGTTCAGTTGGGTTAAGATCAGGGCTCTGTGGAGGCCAGTCAACTATGCTGACGTTCGTGTCCCCAAACCTTGTGAATTTTTGTGGTGCTACTTGAAACTGCTTGAGCTTCTTAAATTGCTTGTGCGAAGATATAACTTTTTATATAAATTTAAAAACTATTGTTTTATGTATCGGTAGCATTTTTTTCTATAATTTCGTATATAGAATGACCTTCTAAAAGATTTTGCATGTTTTGTCGTATTTTCTTTGATTCATCATAACAGTTCATTACTTTTATCTGTTTTGCTTATAACAATCAAATTGTTATTGTAGAGCTTAAAACAGCTGTAATTTCTTTATATGAAATATTACTTTACTGGGATTTGGTTTTGGACAGAATGTTTGCTGTATCCATACGAATGTTGTTAAAATAATTATCATGATAATTATTTTAAGATCAACTTAAAACCTGCAAACTTCTCTTTTATCCACCAATAGATGGCCCTAAATTGGGACTTATTATATACAGAATGTTTATAAATGTATACTAATACATTCACATTTTCTATTTGATACAAATATTCAGTACAGAATGTTAAATAAATAATGTTACATAAATATGAATAAAATAATGCATTTTACATTTTTTTTCACACATATATTTACAATGATTCATTTAATGTGCTAAGAGAGATCACTTCGATGATATTGGTTATGGAATAATTTTATATAAATACACACATCATTTCAATTTGTAGTTGGTTTTATTTCACAATTTTACAGTTTCTTCTTTTTAGGAGGGAATGCTGAATGGATTCATTTCACTTTTTAATGTGCTATTTTTTTTTTTTTTAAATCGATAATCATATTTTTTTTGAGCAGTAAAACAAACTTTATTATTTGCATAATATTTACAATATATAGATGCACACAAATGTGCATACATTGTATATATAGTAATATACATAGATATCATTAGAGTATAGAATTAGACTGCTAATAATTTTATACTAGATACCTTTTGGTTTATATGTTCAATGCTGTTATTAATTATAATTAATTAATTATATTTAATCAGTTATGAATTAATTTTAATAGTTAAATAACACTTTATTACAATTTTTTACACGGAGTTCAGTTTTTTTTTTATTTATTTTACTGCTTTTTTTTATTGATTTCTGAAATATTTACACAGTTACAATAATCATCTTTAGTGACATTCCAGCTTGTAATTTTTACGAAATTCAGCACTAAGTGCTGCGTATGTGATTCATTTTCTACATCGCATTTCAATTAATATTTTGATAATAATACTTTTTTGCATCTAAATTTACAACACGTAGTCTTCTAATATTAACAATGAAGATTACACGGATTTTTTGAATAATAGAAAATAATTACATGATAATGTCTCAGATAAATTACACACACACACACACACACACACACACACACACACACACACACACACACACACACACACACACATATATATATATTTTACATTTTATTATATATATATATATATATTTTTTTTTTTTTTTTTTTTTACATTTTATTATTTCTCAGAAAAATTACATCATGAACACACTTGCACATAACAGATAACAGATACGTGCACGCACATAATGTTTTTTAAATAATAATAATAATTATAGTTTACTATCTCTCAAATAATTACATGAATATACTAAAATTTAGGCAACAATGCAACTTTTTCTTGCAAATGGTTCAGTAAAAATTATAATTACTCGTAATATAATTATCATTTGCAGAATTTCTCATTGACACAAGAGTAAAAAGCGTGTATTATTACCATTAATAATAATCATAGTAATACTTTACACTTAATAACTCACAAGTTAAACAATATTACTTATGTTGCAGTTTACATAATAATATTTTTTTTTTAAAATTTAAATATGTAAATTAAATATATAATTTTAAATTTAAATATGTAAATTAAATATATAATTTAAATTTAAATATATATATTTATTTAAATTTAAATATATATATATTTATTTAAATATATATATTTATTTAAATATATATATTATATTTATATATGAATATAAATTTCTATTTATATACAGAAAATATGATAGTAATAATTACTATCATATTTTCTGTTTACTACAATGATGGTTCACATTCTTTTTTAATTGTGGGCTTATTTTCGAGCTAATTAGGAGGCTTTTTTTTTCACAGTGGTAGGCTTTCTATATCTTCTGAGCTTTTAATTTGTATCGGCTTTGAAGTTTCTGACTTCCTTATGAATATCTTGGCATCTCTGGTCCACAAAAATTGGTAATTTTTTTCAATTTTTGCTTTTCTTGTTTGGTACAACAGATTCTGGTTGAATGGTGTTAAATATTCGGATAGGAATAAGCTGCGCGTTCAAGCCCTTGGCAACTGTTTTTTTCTGTCTGCTGGCTTTTATGGGATTGTCTCTTGTGGACTTGCTCGTAAGACGAATTATGACTGATGCAGGTTGTGGTAAGCCTTGGTTTTTGCTCTTCCTAGGAATCCGATTTATGGTCTGAATGTCGTTAAGCTGTAGGGAACATCAATTGCATGGCCTAATTTTAAAACCACGTCTCTGAGGTTTTCTATAGGTGCAGTTTCAGGAAAACGGTTTATGACAAGATCTTTATGTTGTTGCTGATTCAGACGTTCATATTGTGGTTTTAGAGAATGAAGTTCTTGGGGAAGTTCGGATGTCTCTTTCATCAAATTGTGTTGCCTGTCATTTAGTGCGTTAATGCTCATTTTAATGTCTTTTACAGTTTGCAACACTTCTATCACTGCTAAATTATTATGTTTTACCAAATCTTCATATTCACTAGATTTTTTTGTTATTTGTTCGTTCTGTTTATTAAAGAGTTCTTGCACAAGGTCTACTAAGCTGGCTTTTATGGTCTCTAGACTGTTTCCTATTAGTATATTTAAAGAGTTGAAATTATAGGACTCACCTGCATTTTTTTTTTTTTTTTTTGTCAGTTCAGTTCGTTGTCTTATTTTGCCTCCGGTATAATCGGCTGCGTCATAGGTGGCTGCTTTAGGTGCGTTTCTTTGTTCTTCCTACAGAGTAGGCACTTCCATTCCTCGCGTGTTACATCGGATTTATATTTATGTTGACCGGTTGTTTCTGAAAAGCCGGGACATTTTAAGTGTAGAATCCTAATGCATTTCGTACAAGTTATATTATTTCCGTCGGACGATAAATCCTCCAGGCATTTGATACACTTCATGACTCACCTTTCTTCCCTTAGGCAGTCGGCGTGATTGTAAAGATGGCGACGTCCTTTGTTCTTCGTTCGTTGTTGACCACGGTCCTCTCTGTTCACTTTTCAACACTTCAAAATTTGGTTTCTTCTTAGCCGATCTCGTTGAATTTTATATCACTGTCTTCGGCGTGATAAGTAGGGTTACTTGGGAACACTTTCTCAAAACATGAGTGGAACCACATTAATATTCATATACATTTTATATCTATCTGTATCTTCATTATTATTATAGACCGTACTGACTGTTTTGTGACATAATCTGCATTCTTTGATTATAAGGATTACATCTAGATCAGTGAGGGGAGTTAATCCCACCTACTTCGAAGCTTGGGTTAGCTTTTATGAAGAGAGTGGGATTTAGCCTTCACTATTTGTATTGTTGTTACTGTTTATGTATGAGATGTAGGCATTGGATGCCGGTGATTTGTGATGTGTATATTACTGTTAATGGTATATTAACTTTGTTGGTATATTTTCCAGAGTTCGTGTTTTAATGTTCTGTAGTTATCTATGTGTTTTAAATTTCTTGGTAGGTTGTTGAGTTGCGCGGGTATCTGATGTGATCTCACAAAAGAACTGTATGAGTTGTTGAAGATTAGGAATGTAGAGAGTTGTTGTAGGTCGTGCTATACGATAAGTGTCTCTGTTGTTTCGATAGGTGATGTTGAAGTAATTCCTTGTTAGTGTTATGTAGTGTTTCAGGTTTTTATTGCTCAGGATTTTGTGTGTCGCCATGTGCTGGTCGGATATTGGTTGTTGCATATAAGATGTCCAAATCACTGTTGACACAATTTTCCTATGTAATATTTCTAATTTTGTTAAGTGGTTGTTTGATGTGTTTGCATAGACTATTATACCGTATCTGAGTAGAGATTCGCAGATACTGTGATATAGGAGTTTTTTTTAAGTTGGGTGGAATAATGTTTTTTACTTGGAAGAGTTTTGCTGCGATGATCCGGAGTTTGGTGTGTAGGTATTCTATATTTTTTGTCCATTTAAGGTGGGAATCTATATAGAGACCGAGGTATTTTGCATGTGTTACAGGTTTGATTTCGGGACATTGGCAGGTATTTTTGCTGTTAATGCAGCGGTATGTGTGACAATGTATCGATAGTGATGCAGGGCGCATGATTCTTGGGTTGTGTATTATCAACATCTGTGTTTTGGTGCGGTTGATTAGCATTGCGTTTTGGTGGAAGTATGTTGTGATTTCGTTTAGGTCTTGTTGTGCTTTGCGGAAAGTCGTATTGATGTCTGTGTGGATTGCTAGTAGTGCGGTGTCATCTGCGTACTGAAATATTTGACTTCTTATGGCCATGTTATGAACATCGTTAATGTATATGTTGAACAAGAGCAACAACAATAAAGCCTCCGTAATTCAGCAGGTATAGACGAAGCGCTTTGGTCGAAAAGACCTGGGTTCGATTCCCGTTAGTGACGTGAGGAACCTTTTGGTCTCTTTCGACGAAAGTAAGTTCTCTGGTATCATACGGAGTAGGGTTTTTTTTAACCCGGAAAGTCGGGGTTTTCGTCCCCCAGAACAGGCAAACCGGCCCCTTGAATACAGACATCTACAGACATAGGCCACACCAGGAGGCATAGGGCTAACCAGCTTATCCTTGGGACGGGTATGGCTTGGAAGGGCTAAAGACTGCTCCGTTACAGGCCATTAGGTCTAATACGTAAAAAAAAAAAAAAGAAGATAATAATAATAACAATACCCTTATCGAGTATTGCATTGATTAATTTCAAACGTACACACGATGTAGTTTATTTATTTATTTATTTTTATTTTTATTTTTTTTTTATGTTGAGCCCATAGACGACGGGTTGGTTGATCAGCCTATAGTACGTTAGTACCGTATATGGGTAGTGGTATGGGAAAGGAGGAAATTGTTCACATTTGATTTAAATGATACCTTGAGGAACGCAACAGGGGGAAGACACACTACAGCAGTTGCAAGGATGAAGGAGGAGGAAAAGAAACTTGTTCTGTTTGTGTCGAGGTGCACTGTGAATGGATGTTCAGCAGCAGCTGCACGTGATCGGACAAGCTTAGTACTAAGTGAAGAATTATTGATGCTATTTCGGAAGAACATTTGCCATGGAAATATTTTGTATGTTAGTTGGTTAAAATGTGTTATAAGGTAGGTTTACTTGATGTTTTCTATACCTGGGCTAGTTTTAGGGTTTAGAGAGTGAGAGAGAGAGCATCTTCTCTCTCACTCTCTCTCTCTCTCTCTCTCTCTCTAAACCCTAAAACTTTAGAGAGTGAGAGAGAGAGCATCTTCTCTCTCACTCTCTCACTCTCTCTCTCTCTTGGGTAATGTTTTTTTATAGTTTTGGTTGAAGGATTCTGCTAGGTATTGTGGATCCGTGTCTTGGCCGAAGTTATTGGCAAAGTCTTGGGGAGGTTTTAGGTTTTGTTTTAAGCAATTCGGTAAATGTCTACTTTTTTTTTTTTTTTTGTTTATTTCATATTGCCACTGTCCCTATAAAATTTCTGGAAGTAGTAATTTCTTTTGCTGGAGGGTATTTTGGTTTCTTGTATGTTTATTAAATGTTTGTAATTGGGCGTCATTACGTGATTTTTTAATCTCTTCCAAAAATTTTTCTAAATAATAATAATAATAATAATAATAATAAAACTCATTTTTCTAAATATTTTCTTGCACAGAATAAAACTGTTTTAAACACACCATAATATTTTAATAAAAGCTTTGCTATTTCCCTTTTAGTCTACATTTTTTTTATTTTATTTTTATTTTTTTTTTAACAATCGATTTGCCAGCGTTCGGTGATAAAATACCTGAGAAACACCGTGCGTCATCTTCTCTGGTAATAAGGCCATTTCTCAGGGAAGTAAGTGACGCTGAATAATTCAGTGGCATCAGTCGGCAATTTTTTTTTTTTTTTATCCACTCACGTTGACAATGCTGAGTCTACAGAATTATTTCAATTTTTCTCACTCAAGGGACAACAAAAGAAATTAAGACTTCATCAAATAAAAAGTTATATAGCATGCAGCACTATCACTGTTTTTCTAAAACTTTCTGACATCGTAGTGACTTCAGCAAATCCAAGATATTTCTTTGAAAACAAAGGGATAAGCTAACAAAGGCTTATTTCTCAATACTTAATCTTGACAACATGAAACTCCCGTCTTGATAGCCATTGTTATTGCAAGCTATCAATATTAACTTAATTGAAGGATTTGCTGATAATTAAAAGGGGAATGCTTGTATTTTATGAACATAATGAATCAAGTCTGAACAGCTTACATTTGCATTTTGCCATCACAGCGGTGGAAGAAGCACTCAGATTTACTTCTCTTTGTTAGTACCAGAAAAGACAGATTACAGAACGCCATATCATCTAATAGAGGCAGCGTATGGTTTACTCTTAATTGCAAATCCCACTAATTAGTTCCTTACAAATAGCAGTAACAAACAATGTATCTCATTATTCTGAATTCACTCTGTGAACAATCACTTGGTGGCGCTAGTGTTCTAGCCTCGTTCTACCTTTGTTTATTGTTTGCCTATTTGCTAACAAATGCAGTCACGATATCCTCTGATCCAAAAAAATAAATATATTTATATATTCTTTAAAAATATTAAATTATGTATTCAAATCATTAATATAAATACATTTTTAAACCAAAGTATCTCACAAAAATGATAAAATTTGTAATAATAAAGAGAAATACGAAATCAAAGTCTTTTGATCTCATACTCCATTCAAAGATCATACGTATTTAATAGATGTTATTGTGGTTTCAATCCTGAACATAGAAAGCGTTTGATAATAATATCCGCAGAAGACTTTGTCTTGTTGACGTTAAGATCCACATTAAACTAGACCCCTGCCCCCCACCTTCACCAGCGGACGAATTTCAACTGCCTTCAGCTGTTCACGAGCTCTGTTGCCATAGCTACCGAAGCTACTGTAAGTTACTGTTGTTGTCTGGTTTGTGTTTGAATAGTCGCCTTCATTTGACAGCTGGCTGAAGCTGATAGCATTTTCCGTAATTCGGATGTAAATATTTAGTTCTGCTAATCAAGTTACAATTGTTGGATAAAATCCTTTATGAGAACAGCATCTATTGTTCGGCTTTTGTAATACATCTTTCATTGTAATAATTCTTTTATCTGGTCCAGGAAATAAGGAACTCGATGAATTTCTATTCTTTGAACCTTCACTGCAGTAGAAATGCATATTTATTTATAAATGCAATATTTCGAAATATAGAGTACCATTGTAAGTAATTAATTCTATATAAAATTTAAATAAAATTAAAATTTTCTATTTTTAAATTATATAATAGAGAGTCAAATCCACAAACCTATTATTTTAAACTATACATAATTTCTTAAGATTGTAATTAAAGCTCAAACTAAAAGAAGACAAAACTCCGAAGGGAGAGAATGAACACTTGATTCCCGGAAAAGTCCTTTTTAGGGCTTCCAGGGTGACAAATGGCAATGTTATAGCCAATGAAGTTTTAACTGAGGCTCGGCTATTGCCGTTACCCAGCCATGACTAGAGCTTTTAGGCTCAATAACACTCTATCCATACAGATTTACTTCATTCAGATGACGGGATAAAGAGTCAAGGACTCAGTCCATCGCCCAGTTCTTTTAAGAACTTTAAGAACAAACTAAAAGAAGCTAATATTAGTCTTATTGGCTTATATTAGCGTTATGGGTTTATACTTCGGGGACAGATTTTCCCATGATGGCGTTTTCGTTAAAATAGGCGTAAATCTAAAATGTTGACGAATCCAAATTATTTTCAAGGTTTTATTCAAATTTACTAGGATTTTTATTCAAATATTCTATTTAAGATTTGATACTGAAAACTATACGATAAATCGATGTTTCCGTTTACTAACACTTCAAATACCTTTAATTAATAATTAAAATAAAATTAAACAAATCAAACATTCTTCAATATTTGATGTAGTTTCATTTTTATTTTACTCTAACATTTCGTTTTGTTCATTTTTAAAACTCATTTTCAAGTGTTACTTGAAGCTATATAAATAGAAACATCTAATTATGTTTCTATATAAATGCCGGTCTTAAAATGCGTCAAAACTTACATATTTGACTCTTTTTTTTCCCTCTTAGGAATTTAGAATCTTGATTTAATCAACAATCTTGAATAAATTGACTTCTTCATGCAGGCTAAAACCACAGCTTTGATTATTCTTGACATGGAAACTACCATTTTCTAACTTTTTTAATTTTCTAACAAAACGTTCATCAAATGCATGAAAATTATTATCAATTGGTAAACTATCTCAGAAATCAATATAAATGATAATTATAAAAATAATGTTCACTGACCTTCGAATCCAACTTATTTAAATCCATCTTTAACTAAGTTAGATTCATCCATTATGTCCACTATAAGAATTCTGACATGGAAAAATCAAATAATTATAATAATTTTTAAAATGATAGCCCAAGAACGTCTTGAGTTGCATTCCAGCATGCTCTTTTACAAAATCTGCCAAGAATTGTTGCATTTTTTTACTTTCTTTGTATAATCAGTGTGTTTTATGTAATTTGTTTTACTATAGATTTTTATTTAATTAAATTTTAATTAAGAAAACCTAATCAAGCTATCTTAGGAGAATTACACAGAGAATGTTAGATATAACACACACACACACACACGTTAACCCTCTCGTATGAAGTGCGATTAGCATCGACGTGTGTGTGTGTGTGTGTGTGTGTGTGTGTGTGTGTGTGTGTGTGTGTGTGTGTGTGTGTGTGTGTGTGTGTGTGTGTGTGTGTGTGTGTGTGTGTGTGTGTGTGTGTGTGTGTGTTGTACTGGAGGAAACTTCGTCATACTTATTTGAAGTAATTCCAGTTTATTTTTCCTGTCGGTATAGTATCTGTATCGTGTTTTCAGCTCTCCATTACATCCCAATCTTTCTTCTTTCGAATGGTAGTTTGTTTATCATGCCAGATATGTAGCAGCTTTAGATGGCTTTTCTATAGTAATTGTTGTATTTATATGTTAAGTGGTTCTTTGGTTTTGTTAGCTGATATGCTGTTCGGAGTATTCTGTAGTTAGGATTGAAGTAGTGTGTTAACATAATTGTGTAGTGACAGAAGTGTTTTACCTTAAATAATTTATGTTTCTTCCCAGAAAATCAGTTTCATCATTTTATATTACAGTGACTGTAATCTATTCAGTTCGTAGTCTGTGCAGAAAGCCTTTTATATAATGCGTTATACTCGTAGATTAGTGTTTTATGTATCCACATGCATAAAACACTAATCTATAAAGCATTTTCTAAAGCATTTAAGAGAACAAAGTCTTTTAATCGACATAGTTTGCTAGCTATTATCCGGAGTTTGTTTTACAGCTAGTTTATAGGACTATTTCAGTTTAGATCAGCATTTAAGTCCGAGAAAGCATTTAGATCAGCACTGAAGTGAAATCCGAGGTATCGTCTTGTATTGACCTGTGCGAACAGCTTTGGTTTTAGTAGGGTTGATATCTCGAGTATAAGAGGACAGATGTCGGATAGTGAGATACTTGGTTTCTATGGACCCAGGTCAGTCGGTTGTTGAATATCAATATTTTTATTTTATTTAGTTATTTTTCAAAGTTTATGTGTATGCCGTTTTCCGTTAGTAATCACTAGATAGTGAAGAAATTATTCCCGTGCTGTAGGTTGGTGCGAGCTATGTTTGTATTATTATGGATGGACACAATGGCCATTGGCGTACTGGGTAGGCTTACTTTTTAACTGGAATTGGTAGATGTTAAACAGAATTGGAAAGAGAGAGAGAGAGAGAGAGAGAGAGCAACTTCCTTAGGGAATCCACAGATTACTTGCAATTCATGGGTTGGTTCTATGCGTCTATTATGCTTACTATTTTCCAGCTACATTTTAAACCATGAGAGAAGAGCTCCGCTACTTCCAGAGTGTGTGTGTGTGTGTGTATTAGCTTGTCTAGTAGAGTTTTATGTGCATAAGTGTGTTGAACGCTTTTCTTAGGTCAATAAAGCAACGACTCTTATTCTGTTTTTATCTATCGCAGCGTTTATTAGATCTGTGACATCTTCCAGGAACGTTGTTGTTCCTTTATTCTTTCGAAAACTGTATTTTCGGAATGATTTGAAAATTTTCTCTAATAATAATAATAATAATGATAATAATAATAATAATAATAATTCGAAGTTGATTTTGAAGAGCCAAAGATTGTACTTCCTTTTCAAAAGGCATCAAGCATTTTTTATCTCCACCTCTCTTACAGCCAGATGGTACTGTCCTAATATCCAAGAATAAAGCTAACCTCTTAGCTTCAATCTTCTCCTTTAACTACTATATACGAGCTACAGAGGGATATTTCCCTGTAGTGGTTCTCAGATCTTACTGAGAACCACTACAGAGAAGGGATAATGGCGCTGGAGCATCGCTGGAATAAATGTATTAGTCTTAAGAGCGATTATGTTCAAAAATAAAAATAATTTTGAAATTATAAATTCGTTTTTTTTTTCATTGTTAGGCCGAGAACTTTTCAGAGACCACCCTCGTAGGTGGAAATACCTTACACCGAATCAAGGTTCTTATGTCGCACTGTGCTTTCATCGGAAAGAAATCCGAAGAATCCTTAATAGATTGGAGTCCAACAAGTCTTCTGATCCTGACAGTGTGCTTTCTGTTCAATGTTTTCAAAATGTGGGCGTCAGAATTATCACCTATATGTCATTATAATATTTTCTGCTTATTCGGCATTTATCCTGGAGCATGGAGACAAACTTATTTTCAGTTATCCCTAAGATGAATATAACAATCAGCTAATAATATATCCATCCATGACACTCTCCCTTCAGCATCTGAAAAATCGTTGAGAAGTAGCAAATTTGCAGATCTTACTGGGAACCACTACAGGGACGGGATAATGGCGCTGGAGCATCGCTGGAGTAAATGTATTAGTCTTAAGGGAGATTATGTTGAAAAATAAAAATAATTTTGAAATTATAGATCAGGAAACAGTAGTATGGATTCCTGTTCTCTCGACACAAGCCATGAAGATGCATCAAGAAACTCATGTGGTTGCTCTTAGCATTTCATCGGCTGTGGCACACAGATAAACAGAACTGCCATCTTATGGTTTGCCTTCTACCTTTTGCATCTGGATTACCAGGTTGGGCTGTAGGTCGTTTATCGGGTGTCATGGTGGATTGTTACCTCTCTTCAGATTTCCTCATCAATGCCAATGTATCTGTACTATCGTCCATCCTCCGAAGAACTTATTATTGAATGATTTGTAAGGTGACTCGCTTCCCTTTTAAGGTGTAAAGTTGTCTTTAAGGACATTTGCATTCTGATCATTAGCATCTGAAAATCGTATAAATAGAAAGGATTCTTATATGGCCTATCTGAATATTTCATCACAGTATAATAAATACTTTTTTTTCCCTCCCATTTTTATACCAACGCAACTTACCGACAATAGGTAAAGCATGCGATACATACATAGCGGATCTAGTAATGATCAAAAGGGAGTTAGTTAAACGGGGGGGGGGGGTAATATCTGCACTGCTTTCTAGAGGCACATTGATCCACTAGGGTTCGAGCAGTCCAGTCGTGACCAACGAACTGGAGATGAGGAGAGGGAATTGTCCAATTTCGTTGTTTCAGTCTTAATAACGAAAAAAAGTAATATAAAAATTAAAAATAAATGTATAAATAAATAAAATATAAAATTAATAATAATACTAAATGTGGAATTCATATATTCTATTGTTAAATAAAATTAATATTCAATTTAATTCATATTAATTTAATAATAATATTTAATTATATTTAATTAATATATATATTCAATCATCAATATTTATCAAGCAACTTGGGAAATAGGATTAAAAACCAAGTTTATATAAAATTACTTGATATCTTGAATACATAATATACACAAGTTAAAAAAACTTTCTACATCTATCTCTCATCCTGAGATTTTATTTAATAACATCAAAGCACCTTGTGGAAACTTGTTCAGGTAAAATTCGTAAGTTCTGCATTACTTTAACCTTAGCATTGTCAGGTCTTGCTCCCACTAACGAGACCTCAAAAAGGTCGAAACTGGTGCGGCTCTGGCTCTGATTTGAGAGGCTCTGCTTGCTGGGGGTGAGCCTGCCACTGGGTACAGCCTATGCTGAGAAGTTTTTCTCGGTGACGGGGTGAGCCTGTCACTGAGTGGAACAACGCTGAGTTTGGCCATCTTTCGGGATCGGCTTGTTTTTAGAGCCCTCTTCACCTATACAAAGGTGAAAACCATTGCCTTTAATGCATAGCATCATACATCTCCGCAAGAAGATGTGTTTTACATTAAAGAAAAAATACTAAGGAAAGTAATCAGAGCTTAATCCACCCTTTACCACTAGTTGCCTCAGATGGCACTACCACGAGTTGCCTCAGACTTGCACTATGTGCAGGCGCAAACTTGACTTACTTGTCGGTTTGCTTACTTGGGAAATAGGATTAAAAACCACGTTTATAAAAAAAAAATACTTGGTATCTTGAATACATAATATACACAAGTTAAAAAAAAAACTTTCAACAAGTTTGTCTGTTGGATAGTTTTGAAGATGTTTAGAATATGCATATCGTTACCTTGTTGAGGTAACGATATGCATATTTTACACAGTTTTTAATTTAATTTATTTTATTTGCTTTAAAAACAATAATGTAACTTATATTTTAATTTTATTTCAGAAATAAACATTAAAAAAGTAAAAAGATTTTCCTAAAACTATAAGAAGTTTACATACACTTATAATAATTTTATATAATAATAATATAATTATAACATTGCATGCTATATATAAATATAAATAGATATAGATATATAGATAGATAGGTAGCCTGGAGAGGTCTATCTGATTGAGGACTTCTAATTGATGTATCAGCCTAACAACATCACAGACACACAAGGTCCCTGTTTACAGACAACTCATCGACTTTTTCTGGAAACACGAGGTACGCAGGGTTTTTCTCCATCTTCCCCCTTCACGCAAGGAGGGTTTGCCCTGCCTATCCTCAAATACTGCTACCACACCAACACTGTTGAAACGATACGGAAGGCATTGGCTTCAAATCACTCTTCTGGCAACTTCATTAGATATTCCATAGGACATTTCCAACCCTACTTCGAGACCACTGGCCACGCCGGACCATGTGCGGAGATAGTTCCAGAGTGTTATTACACACTATGCAAAATGGTAAAAAGATATACAACAGATGGAGTTCGGGTGCTTCAGTTCAGCCCAAACAAGCTGTACTGGAAATTCTTTGATGTTTTTGACTGGGAAAAGCCCGATCTGGGCACGAATGAAGAGATGCTGGTCACCAACATTAAAAACAGCTGGAGACGACCTTTTTAGGACCTGGCATGGAAAAATCGCTTACGGCAGAATCCTGGTGAAACTACTTAAGTCAGTATATCGTTCGCGATCTTGTGATCCCTTTTGCGACTTCCGCCGTGCAGTCGAAACTGCAGGACACCTCTTCTACCATTGCCCACCAGTACAGCGTATTTGGCGAAGGCTGGCTGAGGCGCTTGCGATCCTGGTCCTGGTGCTCACTTTCACTGAAGTGATGCTACTGCAGTTCCCCCTACCGGTGGCCAAAAAACACCTAATTTTCCTGATAAACGTAATAAAACACCACGTATGGAAAATACGGAAAAACATCTCCTTATTGAGGAAGACAGCATCTATCATCGAATTAGGAGCTGTTTCTCCGCTTATCTCCGTCGATTCTTGGAGCAGGAAAGGTACCTTCTAGGGAAAGTGTGGTTCCTAAGGAGATGGTGCAGGCCACCAACCATATGCCAGATCACACAGGGGGGGGGTATTCAATTTGTGTACATCTGTGACACCACTGTAGCTAGTTCCTTCTTTTAATTCAGCTTCTATTATGTGTCCCAATTTAAGTTCTTCCTAGATCAAGGTTCTTCATTCTCATGTAGGGGTTGACTTGAATAAACCCCAGCAGCGAAGGCCAACATCGAGGTGGTCCCAAGCCCTTTTCAGGGCGGGGTCTCCCGGGCCAGGTTCTCCTTTTTTTTTTTTTTTTGTTCACCGATTTTATTGCTCCTTATAGTTTTTCTGTCCGTTAGTTATATTCTAAAGATGTTTATATCTTGTTTAACAGCACCTTTCATAGTCCTTGTCGTTCTTAGTTCATTTATTTTTCCTTTTGGGATTTTTCCTTTTTAAAAGTGAAAAGTCAACGACAGTTTTAGAAGTACCCCGGGGATGGTCAACAGCTAAAACTGGTCAGCTGAGGCCTCTTTCTATCCTCTAACACTTTTTTATACCTCTATCTTTTATCTTCCTCTCCAACTATCTGCTGAATCTCAGCAGCTTTTTTAACTCCAAAAGCCGATGATGAGAGACTTGAACTCACAAATTAATTTTCTATTTTGTTTATTCAAAATTCTGTCTTTATAACATATTTAGTTCACTTTCTTTTTTCTAAATTTTCTTTTATCTGGTCTCTGCAGATTCTCCTCTTAGTCTCTTTAGCCCTCAATTTCATACATTTTTCGTATTTGTTTCAAATTCGTTTTTGTTAAGTCCAAAGAAAGAACTTCAAGACAGATTTTATAAGCATTTCTTCTACACTTTCTAGTACTAAACTAAACCATACTAACATTTCTTTCTATATCTTTCCTTGTTTTCCTTAAAACTTTCATTTCCATCGCTTGTATTCTACTTATGTTTCTTTTTATTAGTCTCCCTGTCTGATGCATAAAGCAGAATGGCCGAAAGGTGACTTCTGTTAGCAAAAAGCTTGCACTTCAGTGGGCCTCACTGTCCAGTGAAATCCTCGTCCTCATTAACTCCTGGTCTCAGTTTCCGTCAATAGAAAGTATACTTCCCAGATATATATGAAGTTTTTACATTCTTTAGATCTTCCACATTGAATCTAACACTATTAACGTTTACATTTCCACCAGATTTAGCTCTTCATGCTATTAATAAGTAACCCATAATTCCATTTTTCTACTTTCTTCAGTAGCTTTTATTCTGAATGGGCTCAAATCACCACATCATCTGCAAACTCATTAATCGTATCTAGGACACCATTCATTACCACAACGAACATCAATGAAGATAATATCCACTTCCTTGTTGCAGTCTATTTTTAGGCGGAAACCGTTATGAATTATATAATTTAGTCTATTCAATTAATAATCAGGTGAATAACGCACTATTTCTTTTTTTTCCAAACTTTCCTGGAGTTTTGAATATAATCAATCTTTTTTTTTTTTTTTTTTTTTTTTTTCAAATCAGGAAATGCCATAAGTAGACTATTTTTAAATTCCTGGAGTCTTTATTATTTCACTTCTAACAAAAATCAAATCGACTGTTGAGTTCATTTCAATCAAACTGTTCTTCTCTTAGTCTTTTCTCCATTGCATCTTATTCTTGTTGCCGTCATCCTTTGGAAAATATTCGCACACCGACGCAATACTGTTATTCTTTTGTATGTTCTAGTTTTTATTTTTATATATTTATTATTGCACGCACGCACACGTCGACAAAAGAATTTCGACGGTCAGTTGTGGCAAAAATAAATAAACAAATATGTTCAATTATATTTCTAGTACCGAGTGAGATCACTTGGGGGCTAAATAACAGCGATTATCCTTCGAGGCATGCTTTCAACTAATTTCTGAAACGTCACAACAGAAATATTCTTCCATTCTTCGAGAAAAGCTACTCCCATTGCTGATGACAGCCGCTGTGGTCTTGAGCTAATTCGGCGTTCTAATTCGTCCTAAGGGTGTTCGATGATATTGAGGTCTTGACTCTGCACTTTGTCGGCCAGTCCAACACTTCAACCTTGTTTTGTAAAAACCAGTCTCGGACATGGAGCATTATCGTCCTGAAACCTCTAAGGGTCACTGCCGAAGTACTTCCACAGCGTTGGAAGCATAAAGTTGTCCAGGATGTCCAGATACCCATCAGACGTCATGGTTTGGGCATGTCCACCAATGCGCCGAGCCTCATCCAACTGAAACAACCCCGTGCTATTACTGAGCCTCCACAAAAGTTGGAACGATGCAGTCCTGACCGTTCTCCGGGTAATTGGATCTTCAGATCCAAACACAATCGTCAGAATAAAACATTTGGAAGCGTGATTCGTCGTTCCACAGAACGCTTTTCCAATCATCCAAGGTCCAGATACGGTTTGGACTGATGAAAGCCATCAGTCCAAACGTCGTTTAGGTGTTGACGGGCAGGTGATCTGTGGCTTGTTCGTAGCAGCTCTCCCGTGGTAACTTAAGGCATGCGGACAGTTCCAGTGCTGACAGCTGTGCCTGCAGCATTTTTCAGCTTGACTTGCGAGGTTGCACCGTTGATGAAGTGCGGAATGCTCGAACATTCCGAGAGAGAGAGAGAGAGAGCTCGTCAATGTCGGTCAGTGAGTGCTAGTGGTCTCCCAGGGCATTTTCCTGTTGTGGTATTATCATCAATTTTCTACCTACGAATGACATAAGCAACTGTGGATTTCGGTATACTGAGACGGATCGCAATGTCACGGGCAAAAAGACCACTGATGTGTCACCCAACTACCATCCCACGTTAGAAGTCTGTCAGTTCAGCTGAACGTGGCATCTTGACATCGAGTACAGTGTAAAACATGCAGCACATCCAACCTTTTATTATCCGACTTATATAATCACTCCCTGAATATTTACACGTGGAAGGATCCGAAATTTGCATAGCATCTAAGATGCCAAAATGCTGTTATCAACATAATGTATATATCTTTCTCTAATGACTTATATATTCCTCGCCAAGTTTTTTTATTTATTTATTTATTTTATGAATAAGTACTTTCTAATTGTATAAGTATTTTTTCAAATTATTAATAATTTCGTAAACTTCATTATTTCTATTTATCATTTGTTATTCACTCAGATATACTACGAAAAAACCAAACAAACAGAAATGATTACAAACAAAAATTATTGATTTTACACTGTAATTTTTAATTTAATCAATTATAATTTAGATATATTTTTCCTTGATTTTAAATCTGAGAAAGCTTTTATTCTTTCACTAATTTTCTAAGCAAACAGCATTTTAAATAGATCACAAGGCTAAAGAATTTAATCTCTTACTCCCCATTGTCGATCGCAAATATGTTTTGATAAATTTTAATCTGCAACTTCTTTCAGCTGTTGCTACCGTTATAGGAATTGTCAGCAAAATTCTCAATGCAACCCACCTATTTGGAACGATATTCTGCAAATTGCTTGCTTTTAAAAATTGTAAGGTCTCCAACGGCGAATTGATGTTTTCCAGAAGAAAGCTGTCACTTTAGAATTTGAAATTTGCGAATCATTATTTTCATTTGTACGATCTTTTTCATTTAGATTTACATCATCAGAGTTTAATTCTCTAGAATTTTCATCGTGTGGTGTGTCTTCTATTGAAATGTTAATTGAAGTTGAACAAGATGAATTTGTTGGCTTTAGAAAGTTAGATAAATATTTTGCGCTTTCAGAATTATATTTTTCTCTTTCTAATTTCCTTTTACTGTCTTCCGGAAGAAAGTATAGCAATGTTTCCATTGCCAGGTGATTATTTTTGGGAGGAGCGCAGACTCTAAGGTCGGCCCTAGTGTCGAAGAATAAGAAACACATACTTCGTTTCCTTAAATGTTTGTTTTTAATGTCCTTTAGTATTTAATAATACCGATTTTACATAATGCCAGACAATTGATTTTGTTCAGTTGTGTTATGTTATTCGTTTTAGGATTACTATTTATTTTTTCTTTACTATAAGGTTTAGTTTATATTTATTTATACAATATAATCAAAATTAAATATTTTATACTTTTTGCTTAAGAGTTTAAAATAATACTTTCGTTTTTTAGTGTGTTAAATAAATCATTTCCGACATCTATTAAAGATTACAATAAAAGAAAATTATATTCAGAATTGAAGTGTTGAAGTACCTGAATAAAGCAGAGGAGGAAGTACAGAAGATCTTAGTCCTTTTTAGGACTTCCAGGGTAACAATTAGCAATGCTGACCCGAGGAAGTAAATTGAGGTTCGGCTGTTGCTGTTATCCTGGGTGTGAGTTTTTGCGTTCGCTCCCTTAGGGTTTTTGCATTAAGGGAGCACCTTGAGTCTCCGGGGAAGGTGTTCTCCGGCACGGCCCGCTGAGGGGTTCTTGTCGGTGAATTATTTTCCTCGGAATTTGAGCGGTTCTGCTCAGTAGTTGGGGTGCTAGGACGGGGCGGCCGACACTGAGTGGAACCAACGCTGAGCGGTTCTGCTTAAACGGGGAGCCCGTCGGGGTGCTAGGACGGGGAGGCCGTCACTAAGTGGAACCAACGCTGAGACATGGACGGTCTTTCGCCCACTATGGAGTGGCCTAGAGATCGTCCGATTTTTTGAGATTTTACCCTTTACTTACTAATCAGGACTTCCAGGGTAACAAATGGCAATGCTGTAACCCATGAAGTTTTAACTGAGGCTCGGCTATTGCCGTTACCCAGCCATGACTAGAGCTTTTTAGCTCGATAACACTCCATCCACACAGATTTTCTTCATTCAGATGACGGGATAAAGAGTCAAGGACTCAGTCCATCGCCCAGTTCTTTTAAGAATTTAAGTACCTGAATAGTGTATCCGTCCATCAGTATTGCTTCACATAAAAGAAACTAACTACAAGTCCACTCAAAAGTGGGAAATGTTTACTTGGTTTAATCATGGAAAGACTTTTATTTACAGAAAACAACTCTAAATGCTATATATTCATTTACAGAAAACAACTCTAAATGCTATATATATATATATATATGTATGTATGAATTCATATAATATATATATGAATGCTATGCACGCGCAAGGAGCAAAGTACCTTCCTGTTTGTTGGCATCCCATGGAGCGTCTGGAAAGTTCCAGTAGCGTTAGTTAACATATGTCTGGAAGGAGATGGTTCTAAAGCTCTGGTAGTTCATTCTCCCCTTCTTTTTTATCATCATCAAACTCCTGACATGTACCTTCAAGACGTGCACAGGATATGATAGTACTACATGAAAAACTTACATCATTACTAACTTCCTATCTACAATTTACTTCCAAATCAATCTGTCACTTGTCAAGACTCCAATATTATCCTATCTCATATTTCTGTCTTCTAAGGCACTTTTTACCGTATCAATCCATCTATATTTTGGTCTGGGTCGTTTTCCTGCCAGCCTGGCAGAAAACACTTGTTTTACTAATTTTTTCCTCGCCCATTCTGTTTAAGTGACCATACCACCTGAAATTAGCTCTGCTAACCCATTCCTGGATGCTAACAATGTCAAGTTCTTTCCTAATATCTTCGTTTTAATATGATATTGACATCTGTTCACGCCTCCAATCTTTCTCAGGACTTTCATATCTGCAGTTTCTAGTCTTTGGTCAAGTGACTTTACTTCTGAGTCAGCTCTCAGATCCATAAGTTAAAATTGGTTTGAACGCTGTTTTGTATAAAGCTAATTTAGTGTTTTGACTAACTTCTCTCTTATTCCATATGAATTTATTCAATTGACTTCCCACCGTATCAGCTTTGTTGATTCTGTTGTCTATTTCATATTTAATTTACCATCTTCACTAAAAATCATGCCTAAGTAGCTGAAATGTTTTACTTGTTCCACAGGTTCTTCATTCACAACGCATTTCATATTTTCAACGATTCTGCCTATTGTCTTTGTCTTGTTATTGCTGACCTTCATACCATATCTATTACAACAGTTATTCAATTTAGTCAGGGAATCTTGCAGACTTGTAGCGGATTTAGCATAACATCGTCTGCATAAAGCAAAGAGCTGAGATTAACACCACCAATTTTGATATCAAGTTTAATACCACTTTCCTTCATAATGTGATCCATATAGATAATGAATAACAGAGGGGATAATGTACATCCTTGTCTGACACCACACTTAACATTAAACCATCTTCCTGTACTTCCTTCAATTCTAACTGCTGACTTACAACTGAAATAAAGACAAAGTATTGCTTGATATAATGCCCCATTGACACCAAATAACTGTAGCGTATTGAATAGCTTCTCTCTTGGCACCTTGTCATATGCCTTTTCCAAATCGACAAAACTTAAATACAGGTCCTTGTTATATTCCCATGATTTCTCCACTATTTGTCATAAAGTGAAGATCTGATCCTGACAACCTCTATTTGGCCTAAATCCAGCTTGTTCTTCACTATGCTTTTCTTCCACAATTCTTCTCAACCGTTTCTCAAGTATACTTGCATAGATCTTGCCAGGAACACTCAGTAGGGAAATACCTCTGTAATTCTCACATTCAGTTTTTTAAAAAGTACCCTTTTTATATATAGGTACTATTAGAGCTCAACTCCAATCATCTGGAATTCGTCCCTCTGTCCAAGCCCTCTGAACTATTCGGTGCAGCCACTGTAAGACTTTTATACCTCAATACTTGAGCATTTCTGGTCGAATATCAACTACTACAGCTGCCTTTCCACATTTCCGGCTTTTTTCTACTTCAATTATGGATATGCATTCCTGGTTGCATGCCCGTTGAGTGTTTTGTTTTTATACTTGCTGTCACTGATTGTTTCATTTAAAAAATTTTTCGAAGTAATTACTCCATACATCACGGATATCTTTTCCTCCAGTTTTCATGTCACCTTTATTATCAATTCCTTTTATAGCACTCTTTCTCCATTCCTAAGCTTCTTCAACAACCTCCAGAATATTTTGCCACCTTCTTGATATTTATTTTCTATGTTCTTGCCAAAGTCCTCCCATGACTTTTGTTTAGCTAGTTTTACACAGTATTTCGCTTTCTTGCATTTGTTTCTGTATTCTCTAAGAGCACAAGCTGACTTATTTGCCAGGAAATTTTGATATGCTTTCTTCTTTTCCTTCGCTGCCTCTTTAACTTCCTGTGTCCACCATGGAGTTCTGATTTTCTATCCTTGCAGACAACCTCACCACATGCCTCTCTTGCTGAATCAATCAGGGGTTTCTTCAAGGCATGCCACTCAATCTCCAAGGTTTGGTTCCTGCTCTCAAAATCTTTCATTTTTTCTTGAATAATAATGTTTGTGTATTTTAGTGTACAGTTCACATCTGAGAGCTGCTCATCTTTTATTCGCTTTAAAACTTTCTTACATATTCTTTTCAATTTTATCCTGCTCAAGACTAAATGGTAATCACTTCTAATTTCAAATCCACTGTATCTTCTAGTGTCCTGCACTAGTGGAAAAACATCACTATCAACGATAACATAGTCAATGAGACTTTTCTTATTCCTTGCCTCTTCTCCCCATGTGAATTTGTGCACTTTTTTGTTGGAACATGGTGTTAGTAATAACCAGTCCATGTCCTGAGTAGAAATCCAACAGGTATTTGCCATTATTTTATCAGAAGAAAGGATCCCTTTTTTTTTTTTAAATCTAGATTCCGCATTAAGTTAATCTGAATATTATCCCGACGTATTAGTTCCAGACTGTTCCCTTATTTCACAATTTAATACAATGCAGTGATGATAAAACTCTAAATATAAGAAATATTTCGCAGTCTTGTTAACTGTTAACTTTAATGGCGAGATGGACGTCAATCCCTTGGATTTTTATCCCTTCATCGCTAGATTGTGATTATTGATAATGAGACATTGATAATGAGCGCGTGGCTCGCCCGAATTAGGGCTGTGTAGAATCGTTTGAAGTGATCAGAGCTGCCTTCGGGCGTTTGTGGCTCCATCTGTCGTTTTCATCATAATTTGATGCATCACGAATGAGTTGGTTGGGATGGAGTGATGCCTGGGAGAAGTACTTGGTTGCAGTCTGGTTGAGATATGAAGATATGTCTGGCATGTTTCCGTCTTGGTGGAGGAGAGCATTCCTCACAAACCACGGGGCGTCGAAGATGATTCGGAGGCATTTATTTTGTAGTACCTGTGGTCTTTTGATGTTGCTGGGGGAGGTGTGGCTCCATGCCGGCGATCCGTACGCTAATATGGGTCTGATGATTGTTTTGATATATATTGTTAGTTTGTTTTCTGTACTGACTTTGCTTCTTCGGTTGAGTAGCGGGTAGAGTTGAGCTATTGCTGAGTTGGCTTTGTTGCAGGCATGTGAGATGTGGGGGTTGAAGCTGAGTCGGTTATCCAGTTTGATTCCCAGGTATTTTACTTCTTTTTGCCATGGGATATCAGTGTTGAACATCGTGACTGCTCCGTGGTGGGTTGTTTTCCTTCTTGTAAAGAGTATGGCCGTACTCTTGTCGGCGTTGACATCTATCCTCCATTTCTGAAACCATTCTTCAAGATTTGTTGCTGCGTCTTGTAGTCGTTGTGTGGCTAAGTGTGGCTTCAGTGATCTGGTCAGTATTGCCATAGAAAGCCATGGTGGTTGATGCTGTGCTTGGTACGTCTGTAAGAGTATGGCCGTACTCTTGTCGGCGTTGACATCTATCCTCCATTTCTGAAACCATTCTTCAAGATTTGTTGCTGCGTCTTGTAGTCGTTGTGTGGCTAAGTGTGGCTTCAGTGATCTGGTCAGTATTGCCATAGAAAGCCATGGTGGTTGATGCTGTGCTTGGTACGTCTGAAATGAAAATGTTGAAGAGTAGCGGCGATAGGAGGGAGCCTTGCGGGACACCTGCTGTGATGCTTCTCATCGAGAATCTGAAGCCACGTAGCTTAACTTGAAATTTTCGTTCTTTCAGATAGGATTCTATGATTTTGGCGAGGTTTAGTGGGTATTTTGCGGCTATTAGATTGTGGATGAGACCTTTGTGCCATACTTTGTCAAAGGCTTTCGCCACCTGAATTCTATAAGTCTGTGGACCTGTTGGGTTGTGCAGTGGCCTTTGCGAAATCCGAATTGTTCTTTTGGGATTAGGTCGATCTTGTCCATTTCGTTTTGTAGTAGGTTCAGAATTATCTTTTCCGCGATTTTTCCCAGATTTGATAGGAGGCTGATAGGTCTGTAGTTATGGGGGAATTGAGGTGCTTTTCCTGGTTTGTGGATGAGGATTACATCTGCCTGCATCCAGCGAGTGGGAAAACAGTTGAGTCTTAGCATCGCCTCTAGATGCATAACTATTTTATGGGGGAGTGCTTTTATGGTTTGGTTTGAAATCTCGTCAGGACCTGGGGCCTTTCTGTTGTTGAGGCTCTTGATGATTTGGTGTACTTCCTTTGGTGTAGCATAGCTTGTGTTTTCTTGGCTGCTGGTTTGGTGGAGTGCACAGCGGGCATGCCTGTGTATTTTTTCAATGAAGTGCAAGTCCGCATGCGCATAGTTTGGGCTGAATTGCAGTTCCAGGGCGTCCGCTTTCTCGTCATCTCGGTAGGCTATGCCCCTTTCTCCCTGGATTGGCTGAATGTTGGGGCGGTCGCTGCGAAGGGCTTTAGTCATTTTCCACAATGAGTTGTCTTCGGTGTTTAAGGAGCTTAGTTTCTTCTCCCACAGCTGGTTCTTGTGATCTTTGATCCTATTTTTGCTGCGGATGAGCTTTAGAATCTCTTCTGGGAGCAGGTTGGCTTGAGCTGGGGCGGTAACGGTGGAAGCTGCTGCTAGGCCAGCTTGGATTGTACTTTCCAGTTTTCTGATCGCTGTATCCATTTCTTTAGGTGAGGAGATGGTTGGAACGGGTCCTGTGAGGTTGCAGAGAGTAGCGTTCAGCTTTTCGAAATTTGTGGAGGCCTGCCTGGGGATGATTTTTGTTTCCACGCCTAGGCTTAGTAGTACCGGATTGTGGTCGGAGCTAAGATCATTGACTACCTGTAACTGGAATTGGTGCGAGGTGTTCCTGAAAATGGCTATATCCAGCACATCAGGTCTTCCCAGCGGTTTCATAAAACCTAAAAATATAATTCAATGTTGATTATATTATATAAATAAATATAAATATCTCTTTATTTTTTTAACACAACAGTGTGTTTTGCCAAGTTATAAGGCAATAAAAACAGTAAAATATGCACAACATTGAACTTAAAACATGGGTACAATACTTCTACTTATTATGATTTGTAGTCTCGTACTCAGGTACACTTGCAGCTGAGTAGGAGATTAACATTTATGTATAAACTTTTTATTTGTCAGATTTTGCCATATAACTGTTAAATTATGTATGCTCAGTTTTTAATTCTTTCTTTTTCTTTTCTTTTCTTTTCTTGCATTACAGTTTTATTGCGTATATTTGAATAATTATATATTTGGTTTAGCCCACAATAACAATATGATTAGCTTTGCAGCAGTAACATACAACTAGATTAGATTTAAAATTAGATGCGTTTCGAACTTGAAAAAATCCATCAGCAAAAAATAATAAAAAATAAAAATAAAATAAAAAGAAATCTAAGATTTCCTTGCATTACATAAGAACTCTGGTGTATTAACTTTTCGAAAGTTCTTCAAGAATAATTTTATACATTTCGCGTTCATATATTCCATTTCGACAACCAGACTAGTTTGAAAATTAAAATAAAATGAGAAATCATCGCCTTTTCACAACTCTGAAGATTAAACACCAAAAAAAAAAAAAAAATCTCTCTTTGACACAATCTCGTTGAAATTTTTAAATACCCAGTTTAATATGAAAAGTATCTAGTGGCAGGGTTGCTGTGTGTCATCACTTGTGTGTTTACTTAAAAGTAATCAAAGAAGTTAGGGAACCATAAATAATCATCATCCTTGAGCGCTTCTGTCAACCTGCAATAGGGGGCGTGATTTTAAAATTGCATTCCCTTCATTATCACCACCCTTCGCTGAATAGCAATAAACGACTGTGCTGCCATCTACTGGGAACTATTTAAATTACTATAGAATGCTTGAAACAGAGTAACAGGTTTGAATTTAAAAAAAACTTACAAAAGAAAAAAAAAACTTTGCATTTGGGATTAACATAACAGTAAATATTAATTCATTCAAACAATTATTTTCCGAATTGGGTTGAACATTAATTGCTACTTCCCAAACAGGTGTCCCGAGTTACTTAAGGCGATTTACCCAATGCAAGCCATACTGGCTTGTGTAGGAACTGTCTTTTAAAATGCAGTTTAGTGTCTAAAGTGACGTACCATGTGAGATTATGCTGTTTTGAGGCATGTGACAAGATAAGGAAGCTGATGTCAACTTGACTTCCCAAACTACCAACTGACCAATGAGAAGGCTGCAAAGGTCGTTAGCTGTGTGTTTGTGTGTAGCAGAAAGAGTTCCATAAACTAGACAAAATAATTCTCTTCACTTGGGCACATCTCCCTCCCGGATGATGGATGAGTCTTGGGTTCCGCCTCAAACTTCCCATACAAATTGGAAACAACTGCCTGTCAAATCTCTCTGTGGACCTGAAGGATCGTTCCGTGTCTTTGATTAATCATATGTCAATAGAATCCGAAACAAAACCCAGCCCGCCAGCAGTTTGAGGCATCCAAAACTTTGCGCAAACAAGATCAGCGCTACGGGCTTAACTGTAGTCGGCAAAAGTCAGAGATTTTAGCATGCAAGGTTTCAGGTGGTTTTCATACCTTATGACCATATTTACGTTTGCTGGCACTCTTCTATCCGATATTAATTTAATTTTATTAATAACCTTCTGTTATATAAGATGGTGTTTTAAAAAAACGTTTCACAGCACAGTTTTTTTAAAGACTCTAGGAAAGGGTCAGCCGTTGATGTGGGTGATGGAGTTGCCGATGACTTTTGATTTTTTTCAAACAAATTTCTCATTGGCTCCTAGCAAATAGTTAGAATTTTCTATACTTGTCCATTTTACATATATATACTTATATATATATATATATACTTATACGTATATATACTCGTAATATACTTAAAAACTCTTCTTTTATATGAAAATCCATATTCCAGTCCTGCAAGTACAAAAATATTTGATTCATTGCATTATATCGCTATATTTTGTCTTTTTAACTCCATTCTTATCTTAGGTCTTTTAATTTTTTTTTATTACCTTTGTTTAGCTTTAACATCTATTTCAACACTATCAGAAAACAAACGAAGGAAATTATATAAATCCAAGAATAAACATCGATCAACATACTAAAATAAACAGACTTCTTTTGCAGACGATCATACAAAAATCAGTCCTTCGAAGATCTGTTTACTGTTTACACAATTAAGTAGGACATTGAACTTACAAATTTTTTCATTGAAAAAACGAAAAAGAAAAACTATGGCATTCTAGCCTAATATCCCAAATAAACTAAAATAGCAATTGTAAACCGAATTCTAGAAGTAATATATTCTTTTATATTTAGAATGTGATATGATATTCATTTCATATAAGATGATGTAGGGAAAAATCACACCGTTTTTAACCAATCTTTGTTATCTACAAACAAAAGAGAAAACAATGAAGGACACGCAATTAAAATTTTATATATAAAAATTTTGTACGATTCGGAAAGATGGTAGAGAATAAAACAAGATGAAGAGAAAAACGGCCGAAATGAAATTTCTTAGGGCAGTTAAAGGAAAGATAAAATACGAAATTATGAAATAAGGAATGAATTATAAATGAATGCAATAAATGATAAAATAAAAGAACACCAAAAGGATTGGAAAGAATGGAACAAGAGAAGTCTACTAAAGGAAGTAATTAAATATAAATCACAAGGGAAAAGAGATAGAAGAAGACCTAAAAGAGAACGAAAGCAGAGTGGTTTAGATGCCGAAAGGCTTATAGTCTTGATTTTGAAAAACAAAAATATTATTATTACACAGAAAATCATTATTGTATGTTATATACAGAATAAGATACACATGCCTATCCTATCCGTGATCCAAACAGGTACTTAAGCGCCCACGACCTTTTCAAGTATTCTTGGACTTCGGCTTGAGGATAAAGTGGTTAGCCCATTGCCACATACCACATGTTAATTGCTACTGTGAGTTTAAGTTTCTCATCTTGTAAAGATGAGAAACTTAAAACCTTACCAACGATTAACAGACAGAAGTTTTTTTTTTTGGGGGGGGGCAGATGGACCAAATCCTTGACTCTTTATCCCGTCATCTGAATGAAAAGAATCTATGTGGATGGAGTGCTTATTTAGCTATAAGCTCTGGTCATGGCTGGGTAACGGCAATAGCCGACCCTCACTTAAGACTTCATTGGCTACAGCATTGCCATCCATTACCCTCCCTGAGTGCCCATTTTAGTCCCCTCGTACGACATGCATGGGCTATAGTGGGATTAATAAGTAAAGCCACCTCTAAAAAGTTAGACTATCACCCGGACCACTCCCTGCGAGTAGTCCGGGTGATCATTATGAGCAGAACCGCTCATATTCTAAGGAGGGTGTTCTCCGGCGTGGCCCATGAGGGGCCACGCCCCCCAGAGATTCAAAATGCCCTCTCAAGGCAAACTCCCCGAAATCTAAGCCCCTCCTCACCGGGAGAAAAATTCTGGACGAAACCTGAGAGCGAAACTCTCGAAACTCTGCGTCCATTTTAGTCGCCTCTTACGACATGCATGGGTTGCAGTGGGGGCTTTTCTTTCCCGGCACCACACAGAAGTCCTTATAAGAAGTAGCTTAAAGGGGCGAAGCAAGAATGCTTTTCATCTTCCCAGTTATCTGTAGAGCACGATGTAGGGATAAGGTGTTATTGAGCTATTAAAGCTCTGATCATGGCAAGAGAGTAATAGCAATTGCCGAGCCTCGGTTAGAACTTCATTGGCTACAATATTGTCATCCATTACCCTCCAAGGGTATTAATCACCGCATCTCACGGTCGATTCTCCATAGCTCCTCCACACAAAAGTCTTTATTTTAAATATAAATTTTAATTATCTTATTTAAAAAACTAAAGGGTGTCTTATTATATTCCCATTAAATTCTTAAGTTAAAGCTTACCATTGATGATTTTAATCCCATATATTTTACAGATAATATTCCCACAATAAACATTTCTTAAGTAAACCAAAGCAAAGTAAATTCTTTGTTTAACAAAATACTAAGTCCTCAACTTGAGAATTCGTTGTGCTTGCTTGTTTTCTGAAAAGAAAACAAGTTAGACATATTTAGGAATGGCGGACTCTGCAAAAAATACAACAATAATTCCGTCCAGACAAAAGTAAGCACGTCCCAGCCTATTACAGTTGTCAAGATTTTACGATCGGAAGGGTCAATAAATTTATCTTTATTTCATTTACGGCTTAAAAGGAAGTAATATTGGTCTCTTGGCCAAACCATAAGTAGTCATTTATCATCGAAGAAGAAGAAGATTGAGTTCCATTACATATGGGTAATGCAAGCGAATGAACTTGCAGGTTTGTTGCGAAAGGGTCCTTATCCTTATAAGGACTGGCTTAAAGGGGCGAAGCAAGAATGCTTTTCCTCTTCCCCGTTATCTGTAGAGGACAGTGTAGGGATAAGGTGTTATTGTGCTATTAAAGCTCTGATCATGGCAGGAGGGTAACAGCAATAGCCGAGTCTCAGTTTGAACTTCATTAGCTACAGCATTGTCATCCATTACCCTCCAAGCCTTATAGTCCTTATAAGGACTGGCTTAAAGGGGTGAAGCAAGAATGCTTTTCATCTTCCCCGTTATCTGTAGAGGACAGTGTAGGGATAAGGTGTTATTGAGCTATCAAAGCCCTGATCATGGCAGGAAGGCTACAGCATTGCCATCCATTACCCTCCAAGGGTATTGGATTGAATGAACCAATCACCGCATCTCACGGTCCTACCCTCCAAGCGTTGCGAAAGGGAATTTTTATTTTATTTTATTTATTATTTTTTATACTGTCTATGTAAAAATTTAGAAAATTTAGTGTTCGTATTTATTTAAATAGTTCTAATAGCATCCTGGCATGATATGCCTCTCAAATTATTATTTATTATATTAGTTATTCACTAAAAAAAAATCTGCATAATCATCACTGTTAATATTAGAACAAGTGTTGTAAATGCATAATACAGAGGCAAAAAAGTGTTATTAAAATTATTAACCCAATTAATTAATTCAAATTAATCCAATATAGAAAAATTTGTAAAATTATACTCAAGATATGTGTAAATACTTTAGCAATGAATAAAAGTATTATTTGTTTTAAAAAAGTATTATTATTATTATTTTATGATAATAATATTTCAAACGTTTTGCAAAGATATGTTTTTTATATTTTTATGACAAAGCAAATTTTCCAACAAAACATTTGATAGAATAGAATAGAATGCTAACAATTTATTTACCAACTTATTTTCTAAATATTTTATCATTATTATTGGTTATCTTGGAAATAGGCAAGGTATTGGAAGTACAAGCGGATGAACTTGTAGATTTGTTGCGACATTCCTTATATGTATTCATCCTTATAAGGACTGACTTAAAGGGCAAAGCAAGAATGCTTTTTATCTTCCCCGTTATCTGTAGAGGACAGCGTAAGGATAAGGTGTTATTGGGCTATGTAATGATAAGGTGTTATTGAGCTATGTAAGGATAAGGTGTTATTGAGCTATATAAAGCTCTGATCATGGCAGGAGGGTAACAGCAATAGCCAAGCCTCAGTTAGAACTTCATTGACTACAGCATTGCCATCGATTACTCTCCAAGGGTATTAATCGCCGCCTGGGTCAGGTTCACTAGTTCTTATAAGAACTGGGAGATGGACTGAGTCCTTGACTCTTTATCCTATCATCTGAATGAAGTAAATCTGTGTGAATGGGGTGTTATTGGGCTAAAAAGCTCTGGTCATGGCTGGGTAACGGCAATAGCCGAGCCTCAGTTAAAACTTCATTGGCAACAGCATTGCCATTTGTTACCCTGGAAGTCCTAAAAATGACTTTCCCCCCTTTTTCCTCTCATGTTATTATATTATATATATATTATATATATTATGTTGTATATTATATATTATATATATATTATATATTATATATATTTTATCCGTAAGTGTTCATATAACATTATAACACGCCACACCGAAACTCCAGACCTTTTAGTGTGGCGTGTATAAAGATATTTTCCGCGTTATTTGCTTCACTACACTTTTTTTTTTTTATCTCCCTTTTATCGAATAAAGGTGGTAAACCTATAGTACACCGTGATGTGGCGCTAAGGATTTTTTAAAAACGTTTTTTTTTTATTTTATTTTTTACATGGTCCAGAATTCTACTTTACAGACTAAATATAAAATATGTTTAATACTTTTTTTTTTTTTTATCTCACTTTTATCGAATAAAGGTGGTAAACCTATAGTACACCGTGATGTGGCGCTAAGGATTTTTTAAAAACGTTTTTTTTTTATTTTATTTTTTACATGGTCCAGAATTCTACTTTACAGACTAAATATAAAATATGTTAAGCCACTTCAGCGAAGCGGTGGCCTCGCATAGGGAAATGAAATTCACTTAAAGAAGATGACGCTTATTCATGCCCACTCTTGGATGGAGGTGGACAGCGGACGCTTTAGCCATCCAACCATGTAATTTTCTACTAGGAAATCTAAGTGTATGCAATTTTTCAAGACTGGTTGGCCTGGAAAATTACGGAAATGGAGTTCCTGGTAGAGAATACGACTCCAATTATTACCCAGAGTTTTTGGATTCTGGAACAACTAAGAAAAAACCTGTAGAGCGATGAGCTAGTGTTATACAATACTCAAATCCATTATTCCAATTTAGACTACGAAAATATTTGAAGAGCGCGAACTTAGTCAGGTTTATCATCTTCCCAATGAAAGCAGATGTATGATGTGGAATTGATTGTTGTAGAACTATAATAATTGGTCATTGTCCAGAAAATTTGCACCGGTGACATTTGTATCCTCTCTCTCTCTCTCTCTCTGTCTCTCTCTCCCTCTCTCTCTCCCTCTCTCTCTCTCTCTCTCTCTCTCTCTCTCTCTCTCTCTCTCTCCCTCTCTCTCTCTCTCTCTCTCTCTCTCTCAATTCATGGAATTTATTCCTTTATGTTCATCCAAGAATGCCAGCTTGGCAGCATCTTATTTGAAGATACTCAAAGCTCACAAATGACTTATCTGAACTAGTACCTTCAACAAGTTTCGATGCCCTTTGATTGAAAGATCTAGATTCCAATCCAGTCTAGGACGGGAATCTTTATAACATCTTTATAAGCATTTTTTTCAGGATTCATAAAAAGTACATAAAATCATAATGGATAACTATTGAGGTGTTTAAACGCTAGAAAAACAGTTACAAAAGAAAATTCTAACAAGAATGTATGGCATTCGCCAGCTCTCTCCCGGTAAATACTGAAGATATAATTGTTGAGAGAGAGAGAGAGAGAGAGAGAGAGAGAGAGAGAGGAAATAGTTTAAAATAAAATCTTGTCTGTTTTCCTGGAATATTCATTAAGCACAAATAAACAAACTGGACTTGGAGTTTTCTCTCTAATGAAGATTGGCTTTTTCTCGTAAGCCAATCTTCATTTTGTAAAATAGAAACTGCTCAATGATTCTTGAGAAAGTGGATAATGTCTGGTTTTTGGGAAAGATGGAAAAAGGATAAAACATGAAGATTGTGAATAGACTTAATATACCTCCAAAGTGACACCATTATCAGGTTTCTTTATGATGAGAACATCTAAGAAAGGAAGTTTGATCTGAAAATGATTGCAGCTTTAAATACATTGAGGAGTGAAGAAATTGTTGCAGACCGTGCGCTTACAAATAATGAAAATTCTTGATGAAGAGGTCAGCCAAAAGTGGCTATCCATTGCTAATTCAAACTGTTGTTTACAAATAACATTATATCACTGAAATAAATTAGATCTGAGGTACAGTCCAAACCGTTTAGTCACATACGGTGGAAACAGATCTCCAAGATCGAAAACATCATCAATAGGAACATTAGTAAAGAGAGAAAATATAATCTAGATTGGCAAGGATATCAGAAGGTGAGATTCTATATTAGACAGTTTCCGAATTAGTGAGCTGTATTCTTAACATAAGAGTCTAAGGATTTGATCTGATGTTCCAAAACACCTGCAAGACGTTTAGACAAAACGCAATTGGGAGACTTATGCTATTGACGATAGGTCTGAAGAATTCCACCTTTGTGTATCTTTGTAGATCCATACAGTTCTAGAGAGAGAGAGAGAGAGAGAGGTTAGAAAGGCTTCAGTTTTCCTGATACCAGGATGACATATTTTCAACCAAATTATTATTATTATTTTATTTTTTCATTGATGGTTCACGTAGGATCATGATCTATGTTTGAGTAGGTGGAGGAGCGAGAGAAAAGTGACATATTTTTTCACGATAATCATCGCTGTTCGTAATAATAGTGGCATTTTCCGTGTCTACTTTTAAAATGAGATTTTACAAACACCCGAGAGTCTATACAATACCAAGCTCAGGTATTGTATAGACTCTTGGCCTACATAGGGCAGACAGAAATAAGAAAGAAATAATATGTTGGAGATGTAGAACGGAAATATATGGTCTGGCACACCATACTTCAACTACTAGCAGTACAGAATATCTTCGCTACGCTGTATGTATTTAAGAGATTTTTTTTCTTCTTTAGACTTTTCCAAGTGTTCAGGCGGTTATCCTTTTCACATCGGTCTCTTAACATAAAATATAATTGTACTGATTGAAAACATTAATAATTTGTGAGTTCAGCAAATCTTCATCATCGGCCTGTAGAGTAAGATAGGCTGAGAGTCAGCAGGAGAGGAAATAAAGATCCAGTGCATAGTGGTAGAGTAGGTAAAAGAGGCCTCAGTTGACCTGTTTTAGCTGCTTGACCCCCAAGGGCGTTTTTAAAACGGTCGTTGATTTTTCACTTTAAAAAAAGGAAAAATCCTAAAACGGAAACATATAACAAAACAACAAAACAAAAAAAAAATGAAGTACAGAGAGAAGCAAAAAAAATCTGGAAAAGGAATGGAAAGGTAAACTTAGAGGAAGGATCTGGCCCGAGTGATGCAGCTCACAAGGAACTGCACCGCCTCGCTGTAAGCCTTCGCCGCTCCAGTTCTCAGGTCCTCCCCCACCTGTGGGAGCTAAAAACCAGTGAAGCTATGCACAGAAACCCCACAAGGTGGTTACTGTGTCTTTCTTCTGTTGTGGGCTGTTGGTATTCTTCTGGCCACCTCACTTCCCTTGGCCATGTCTAGTCCAGTCAACGAAGAGGTCACCCCATTTTGCACTGACGATGTTAGGTCCATGTTTCCCTGCGAGGAGGAGTTCAGGTTCTCTACTTTTTTCATCGCTTCTTTGAATTTTTCCGCCACCCTGGGATACCTTTAAGGAGATGGCTTAGAGCCTCCCCTGCTTTTGCGTGAGGGACTTCTGGGTGCTTCGTGACTCTTGACAAGATTAGAAATGTTGAGTTCAAAATTAGTAAGTTTCGGCCTTAAACCGCGACGGAATTCTATATCTAGCTTATTTCTTTGTTTTGTTAAAATGGAATTAACATGACGAAAACCAGCTTCAACCATGTACGCACCAGCTGGACGGGAACCACCGACATCCGTTTATTGGTAAATACCTCATTTTGGCCTACTTGATTGGCCAACGTAACTATTTTCATGACCTTGTTCCCTCTTACAAGTCCTACTCATGTCACTGTTCCCACGATTCACTCTTAATTGCGTTGTCATTCAGGATGGAGGTAATCCAAGTTAACCGAATTAAATATTACTCATACAATGATGTCTTATATTTTTCTATCCACCCCAATCGACCCCTAACAATGTTATATCGACCCCTGGGGGTCGATATCGACCACTGGTCTAAACTGTATTAATTCAAACATTTGGATGTGATTGGTAACAGTTCAGTCATTCTTGTTGTTTGTATATTACTGATAATACACGGATAGCAAGCGTATCATAAAATAGCCCTTAACAGGCTATAATACAACTATCAAAAATTCATTAGCTAGGTTAAAGTTCCTCTTATTTACTTTTTAGGAGATGTTTTATCGAATTTTTACTAATTGTATCATTAAAATTGACAAAAGAACGTAATTCACAACGTGATATGGACATAAGAGTTTGATTTATCGTAACTCTTCTTTCTTGTAAAACATATTCTGATAGCTTCGAATAAAGCTATTCACTCGTGTCATGCTTCTTTGTATATCTGCAGATGCAGCATTTTCCATTTTTGCACACCAGAACCATTCGTGTTTTCTATTACGCTGCTGTCTTTCTGTTTACGAGGTCTTGGGAAAGTTTTCAAGTCTTTTTGACACATCAAGATGAAATATTTCTTGTATAATCGCAATGGAAATGAGAAAATTTCCCATAAGGCCATACGAATGCTGCTACAGTCAGCAATGACGTCTTCCTGTCCGAGATTTTGGTGTTTACATAACTGGAATGCTGATATAGAGAATTTAAATTTTATTCAGTACGAAGCATGGGTTCAGATTGCAGTGTTACACTAAGATCATCCGACTAGTGAATTTAAAATAAAAGTTTCAACTTCTGGACATTTCTAAGATGAAAGAATATTTTTCTTTTTGTTCGAACATAAATCTGAAGTTGTTAATATTTCCCTAGGGCTAAAACACAATTAACACGTTTTAGGATTGTTTGCATTGAAAACATTTAATATTCTCATATAAAATTTAATGGTAAAACTTATTATCGGTTGAAATTCAGATAACTTGAGCTAAAAATTATTAAATTTTCGAAAATGCCTGCATTTCAAATGCAACACCATAAACTGTCTGAAGGGGAATAGCAGTTGGCAATTTCAGCTATTAAAAGATCAGTTTCTAGTAAACTTCCGTACTTGAACTTTGATGTGCCATCATTTCGAATGCAAACTAATATCGATTGAAAAGTAGAAACAGAACAGAAGTTTAGAAAGTCAGCTATTTAGATGTGATTTCTGCAACAACTGCTTGGCGTTATGAGTTCTAGAGCTGTAGAAGGCAGTCTGTTAAGTAGTGGCGCTGGTAGCAGATGTTCTCAACAATGCTTCGCGAACAAGTCGTGAATGACAACTGTTATCAGAGCGGGCAGAAGGGCACACGAAGGTTTTATGTTCATCACCGAGAAAATGAAATGTGGAATTTGTTACGGTGAACAGAGTTGCGCAACAAAAGGAGCTTTCATATTTAATTTCGCAGCCTATTCACCATTTCCGAATGTTTGTAACTTGTGGAAACATCTGCTCGGTAAACAAAGCTCTATTGCTTCATCTATTCTCAGACAAAGTTTGATATTTCGCAACAGTTTAAAGGCAATCTATAAAATGTTTTAGAAAAAGAATTATTTCAGCTAAACATAAACTAATTTACTTTCCTAGATGAAATTTTTAGGTGATTTTTGACATAATTCTGAATTTTAACGCCATAAAATTTTTAAAATAAAAATATTACAAACGATTACTCAGTTATATGTGCTTTGATTATCCTTCCCGAAAGGAAATTTTCCTAACTTTCAAATTTTCAAAACTCACTTTCAATGGATCTTTTCAGAATCCTTATTTGGTCATTCAAAGTTTTTCCCAGATTACACAATCACTCTTTTAGGCTTTCAATTATTTACGACAGACGAAGGCAAATGAGAGGTGCCTAAAAAAATATGTGTAAATTGTTCGTAATACAATGTAAAAACAAAGGAAGAGTCACTGACTCAAGAATAGACGGACATGACGTCATGGAAACGTTAGCTTTCAAACGTTATACGTTAGACTCCAACGTGTGTGTGTATGTGTGTGTGTGTGTGTGTGTGTGTGTGTGTGTGTGTGTGTGTGTGTGTGTGTGTGTGTGTGTGTGTGCGTGCGTGCGTGCGCGCGCCAACGACAATCCAAAAGACAAGAAAATAACCCTTGGATCAATTCAAAATTTACATCTAATTATGTAAAAATCAGTAGGCACTCCTGCTCGCTGACTTATTTCAGTTCAAATTGCGAGTGACGCAGTTAAAATGATGAGATATTACCCTACTCGATTTGTCCATTTCAGGTAATTTGATATTTTAAATTATTTTAGAAGAAAAATGTGCAATAGTCTGCTTCCTGAATCCATAGATGGCGCTGATATTCTAGATTTTGTTCTGATAGATTTATTTTTTTTTATTATACAGAGAACAAAACTAAACAAATGTTTGCACTTAAAAAAAGTGTTAAGAAATACGGCTTAAAAGTTAAGAAACGTATTAAGAAAAAGAAAGATATAGATAAGAACTTGCTGTCAAATTAATGAAACGAAGTTCTACTAAAAAACAAAACAAAAAAAAAAATAATATATAGTTGATTCTGGATTTTGTATTTTAACCTTTCTGAGACAACTCATTACTAACGGAGGGTGTTTGCATGTCAGATTTTTTTCGATTTGTTATTACAAATTTACTTGATCAGAAAAAAAAAAAAAAAAACACGAATTTTACAAGTTTATCTAAAATATAAAATCATTAAGTATAATCGCGGGAGAGGGATGACTGACTCCAAGACGACATTTGAAAAATATTTCGGTTTCCATTTCTGCCAACAGCAATGTTTAAACGGTATGATGAAAAAGGTAAGTGCAAATATACAAACGCCTGCTTCTCTTCATCTTCAAATACACGCATTAACTAAAGATTTAGTAGAGACATTTCGCGTCTAAATCTGAAACAATCAAAAAATTCCTTGCGAAACGAAAATTTAAAAGTTAGTTTCTAACACGGGTATCATAAAACAGAATGTGAGCTGTTTCCTGTTTGCTCTCTTTTATAGCTTGCATGTTCAGGAAACCTAATGCAAAAGAAGACCCTTATTTGGACTTTAAAAACATCTGCTTCCAACGTGAGGGGATAGTTAAGAATGACGAATGTTGCACTAAAACAGTGAACCGACCGTTAGAACACATCGGGAACGCTTATTTAATGCAAGAACCTCGAACATTACAGTGAATACAGCGTTGAACATTCGGCGAAGAAGCACCAGCTTTGCCTAAATATTGAGCGCTGCCGTGAGAACAGATCAGTCGCGATTTGGATCATCATCCCGCGCACTTCGATGCCTCAGTGGCCCACCACCGATGTGTTGGTTCTATCACCGGCAGGATTATTAGGAACCGATCGTAATCAGTCGGACTTCGAAGCGGTTTTACGTGCCCGTTTTGTTTTGTAGAGCTGAGCTATTTTCCGAACACAAGAAGTACACGATAAAGTATGATGTTATTACTCACGTGGTTTACTGACGTCATTTGTTGTTGTGTGATCTTTCACTAGAATGCGTTCGGAGATCATGTCTGGCTTTTAGTAAACCGAGTCACAATTAGGATAACACATTTCGACTTTTATTGGCGCCTAGTTGAGTTCTGGTGTCTCTGCTGAGGACTACAGTTTAGAACAATGCAATTAGAAGCGATGCGATGGTTGGTAATAATCCAGATACGTGATTCACAAGCAAACAGAATAAATTTAACACACAAAGAGAGGCACGTCATAGGCACATATTGTTCACTGAGATGTCAGTCCTTCTGATTGGTAGTTTATGCTCTAAACGATGGTTAATTTTGCTCCTGAGGAATTTTTTTCCAAGAACCAAATTAAAACAAGCACGAGACTTTATAAAGCACTAAATTCAAAGCGCATTAACCATTCTCATACGTTTGTAGCCCACTATACTTTCTTTGGTACAACACCTCCATCGTTTGCAGTTTCTATAAAATATAATCAGAAGAGAAATAATTTCAAGATATGTCTCTTTGGAAAATTCGAAAAAAAAAAAAAAAAAACGCGCATTCTGAGGTCATCATTCTGCTCACTGAAGTACCTAAATATCTCGGGGGGGAGGGGGTTATATTTGGGTCTAGACCAGAGTTCCCAGATGATCTAACCTCAACTCACCTACACTATCAATGCATAACAGGTTTCGCAACCTATCACGGTTGGATTCACATTTAAAAAAAATTAGAAGTTTTTTTCAACAACCAAGGCGAAATTACTGGAAACCAACAACTACACATGTGACTACAGAGCTTGTAGCGTAGTCGAGAGCAACGATGTTCTTTTGTTCGAAAAGATCTAGGTATGAATCCAGTCAGAGAAGCAAGTAACTTTTATGGAAGATTTTAACGAAGTAGAATTAGCCAATGTTATACGTTAATAGGTTTTTATTCCACCAAATCAGTGGTTGTTATTCCAGTAAAACAAACAAAGCAGCCTTTGTACACACGTCAGCGATATTCATAATATTTATCTCAGTCGTAGTTCGACATACTAAACAAAGTGATTAGTAGTCTGTGTTGTTAACATCCAAGTAAACGCACTTAAATTAACGTTAATTCTACGAATGTAAGACAAGTAAACTGCATTTTAAATTCCAAATGTAAGAATTCGTTTTTTTTGGGGGGGGGGATATTTCCCCCAAACTTTATATGAACAACTCTTATCGTCTGATACATTAAAAAGATACGCCGTGACTGTTCCCTCGTCTATTCCAACGAAGGATAATTTTTTTTTTTTTTGAAATAAAGGACGATGTGACAGTCTACAAAGTAATTCTTTTGTAATCTTCTGAAATTAAAGTTGCAATTACAGAAATGTGAAATGATGGTTGTCATTGCTGTCACAATAATAGTAAGGGATATTTGACTTCCGCTAGAAAACTCTGCCCTGCCTAAAATATGTCTGATGTGGAAACAAAAGAAGAAAAAAAAAACATCCGAAAGTGTCCTCGTATCAAAATTCCTGTCAAATTTTCTCGTTCTTTCAAAAATAACTGATGCATTTTTAAGATAATACACATGTAAATTATCTCACGTGATTCTAGCTGAAAGATAAGTTGTAAGCACACTTTTAAGGGCTGTCTTTGCTCGCTAACAAATTTTTCAAAAAAAAAAAAAAAATGTTCACGAAAAATTTGTTTTAAATGTTCCACAGATTCATATTAAATATTTATAACATAACAGCTCACTTAAATCGCACATATAAATATAAATATAAATATAAATAAGTACTTAAAATTTCTTGAATATTAATGTACTTAAGGAATAAAATACTTGAAAAGGTGTGTGACAAAATGACTTTCCAAACTCTACACTTGCAGAACTTTTCTTTCAAATGTACTAAAAAAAATAAAGCATAGGGAGCATTCTATGTCGTCTAACGACCATATAAACGAAAGCTCAAAGGAATTCTAAAAATCGAATGTTTTGGTTCCTTCCATTTTTGAGGAGGGAAAAAAAAAATCCGATAACAAGAAATGGTACAATCCTCTGTAGCACAAAATCCCATTCGGATTCGCGATATCGCACGTGTAGTTAAAGAACATTTACGCAAGATAGCAAACCAAATTTATATCCCATTCGTTTCTCCTTTAAAACCCTCAAATTAAGGAGAGACCGAAGACAGTGTCTACCCTTTGAAGTTTTCCGAGCTCAGACGCATCATTCAGTATTAACGGGATGAATCTCTGTTGGATTTGTGCACTAGAATACCCCTCGTTTCGATAAGTCTCTTTAAGCTTCTTAAATAGCAGTCATAAAGAACGCTTGAATTCGATCTCATAGTCTGTAATTCCAGGCAGGCCATAAAGAAATAGGGTGGAAGATTGAAATCACTTTGGCTGGTCGTTGAGGAGTCGGTAAAATTGGAAACGCACTTTCAGCAACTACCGTTATTTATTGGAAAGAACAAGAATGACCTTTAGGTCGTTGACCTACTGTACACCGGTCAGGAAGTTTATTGTTCCCATAATAAAAATAAATAAATAAATAATCTACATGTCATTAAATACCGATGTTTTGCATTTATAGTTAGACTATCTGTTTCAAGTGATAAAATATCGTTTTTTATTCTTCTTAATTCAAAATCATATTTCTGTCATTAGTTGGAATCGATCTAGAGAAGCAGAAGTCAACCGAGACGGATGTGACGTAATTTTACCTTTTCATTCTTAATAATATAAATATCGTAGGTGTAAACGTCACATCGGTCTCGGATAAATTATGGAGAATATTATGGATCCATACAGAATAAAAAGAAACTGTATTTTCTATATTTAGCTATAAAATATGAATGGATCAGAAATGTTCTTCACTATAATATCATATATATCCCAATTTGAAGCCTTTCGGCTCTATACTTTAGTAAATGAGACATTTTATATTATAAAGCGATAATGTTTCTGTACTGCGCATGCTCACCTAGTTGAAGTAATTGAAGTTAAAAAATGAATCCAACGTATGTTGCGTTCATAGAGTTATATCAAAGGACCACATACTGTATGTGGTCCCAACAGTGCGTAATAAGACTAAAATAAATCGGTGTTTCTGATCCTTTTTTCCGCCTCTAAAGTTTCTTCTTACCAAAGAAAAATAGCCACATCATTTATATTATGATTTAATAAAACACTCCCGATGAAAAATGTGTAGAAACACAAACTTCTTCTACTCTCCACGCTTTCACTTTAGAAATAAATCCATCTAAGGGAGCATTCTTAGTCTGCATCTGTAAAGGGATAAACAACTTTGCTCTGAATAGCATGTTACATCCAGAGCTCGAAAAATATCCCGAAAATTAACTTCGTACCAAATACCTAGTATTTCAAAACAAGCACTTGATTGTTTCAACTGTGAATGTTGTTAATTATTAACTTGTTAATTACTAAATTTTTCAAATTATTATAGAGTAGATAATTGCTTCAGGTAGATGGCAAAATTATGGTGACATTTTAAGATAATTTTACAAAAACATAAATTGAAAAAATTTTCTTTACTTTGATATTACAATGTCATAAATAAGTCCGAATATACTAGTAAATCTTTAATGAGTTTTATGAAAAACGCATTAAAAACGCATTTTTTTAGGCAGGTGGCGACACTACTGAGGATATTAAGGCATTATCAGACTGCATTTCTTCTCCAGTATTATAATAGAGAAGCAACGAAATGCTGTTAGATTTTATAGGGCTAAAATGATCCATCGAATGACTTTTTAGGTACAGAAGGCCGGTCCCCTGTGAATATGGTAACGAAAGGACCTCTAATTCTCCGGAGACGAGGTATTGTTGAACCAGATCGGCTTAGTATGACCAGATGCAAAAGCGTTTCGGACTATAGTAAACGTGGGTGTTTCTTATGAATGGCATCGAAAACATTGTAACGTACAACGATGTGTTTGCTATAGAATTTCCACCTACATTCTCATATTCAGGAGGTCGTCCAAACTGATTCGTTTGCTGTCCCCCAAAGGTGCGACAACATCACATGTAGTCTGAAGCCGTTGTAAACTAGATCTTTATATCTCGCTGAGCTGCTCCATCCATGTCTGAACTAATAGCGTTAGCAGTTGTATCTTCGAAAGACACAAATATTTCCTCCGTAAAGAAGGGGTCATCTGCTGATAAATGATAATTCAGGGAAACTCGGTACATCAACTTGTTTTTTTATTATTTTGAAAGAAACATTCAGACTCTACTTAACAGGAAAAAAAGTGCATGCAGATGTTTGAGGGATTGAAGTTACTGCATTCAATATTTGAAAGAGGGGTTCGGAGGCGATAGCTACTCAAGCTGCACCCTGTCCAAAAAGAAACCGAACGGTTCGAAAATAGAAGAAACAGGCGCCACCTGTTGTATCTTTTTGTTGTCTAAAGCGGCAGCCTTCATTAGTGTTGTTCCAACTGTTTATGACATTTGTTTCATTAGAAGCCGAGTTCTAGTGCCAAGAGTGACAGTGTGTTTTGACGAACGGTCAGAAAATGAGTTTCAAGCAAGAGCTGCGATTGATTTTTGTGTTAAACTTGGTAAACGTTTTACCGAAATTCATCAAATGCTTCAAAAAACATACGGTGATGAATGCTTATCCCGTACTCAAGTTTAAGAGTAGTTTAAGCGATTTCAAAGTAGTCGTGAAATGCTTGAGGACGACAAAAAGCCGGGACGTTCAAAACTGAACGAAGTTGACATCCAAAAAGTGCGTGATTTCATCAAAGAAAACCCGAAGTCGTCCGTGAGATTGATTGAAGATCAATTGGAGATTCCAAAATCAACTGTGCACAACATTTTGACCGAGAGTTTGGGCCTTCGTAAATTGAATTCGCAATTTGTTCCTCACAAGTTGACCGACGACCAAAAAATGTATCGAATTGAACACCTGCCCTCATTGAAACCGCTCGTAAAGACTCAAACTTCCTTGAAACGATCGTTGTTGGTGACAAAACCTGGTGTTTTGAGTATGAGCCAGAAAAAAGCGAAGAGTGCTGAGTGGAGACCACCAGAAGAGGGGCATCCGAAAAAAAGTCGCTTGGAGAAGTAAAAAGTAAAAACAATGCTGATTTGTTTCTACGATTCCAAGGGCATTATCTACAAAGAATTCGTTCCGCCTGGCAAAAGGGTCAATGGTGAGTTTTATCTCGAAGTTTTGAAGCGATTGATAGCGAGAATTCGTCACGTACGGCATGAATATCGTGACGACCGACCGTTCGTCAAAACACACTGTCACTCTTGGCACTATAACTCGGCTTCTAATGAAACAAATGTCATAAACAGTTGACACAACACTAATGAATGTTACCGCCTTCGACAACAAAAAGATACAACAGGTGGCGCCACTAGTTTCTTCTATTTTGGAAAAGTTCGGTTTCTTTTTGGACAGAGGGTATAAGAGGACTTTTGGAATGCAAGTATTTTATGTTTAGAATTTCTAGTTTGAATTTCGACCTTCGAGTACGTCTGCTAAGACGTAACGGATTTCTTAATTCGGTCGTTTTCTTATATTTTAAACAAGATAAAAACAAATTCGATTATTTGGTGAATGGTCTTTTTATTCCAATTTGATCTAATACTTTCTTGTGAAATGGACTCAAGGGAATATGCTGTTCGTATTTGATATTTACTGACAAATCGCGTGAATATAAGTGATGCCTGGATCGTGTGTACGCTGCATATTTCCCTATATATCGATCTCACACATCACAGGCTTAAAAACCTACTACACATTGCTGTCGTGCTTAGGTAAGAACAAGGAAGTTGGTTGATTTGGATTACGGCAGAAGCATTTAATGCTATCAGGGCACTGTGTGATGTCTGTTAATTACGTGTGTTCTGGCTCGTTTACCAGTTTTGTGGGATAAAAAACCTGAGTTTCAGGGAGGTACAAAAACCCTGCCACCTCCGTACGAGACTGACAGAGGAAGAAAGAATCTGTTGATATGTTCATGAGGTGGAAGTGTAATCATTGGGAAACTGTACGAAGAAGAATGCTGTAGACGAAAGGTAGAGAGATAGATAGAAAGAACGTGAGAAAAGAGAAAAAGTTTTTACATTTGTTCTGAAGCTGGACAGTAGATCGATGTTGCAAAGTATTCGGTTATGCTTTTACAGACTTAAGAAAAAGGGGAGAACTGAATTGGCCACCATTAGTTTCATATTGCTTATGAAATACCTATGGAAAGACACAAGATAGAAAAAACTGAAGGGGTCTGATGAAAGGGGTGATTATTAACTAAAAATTCCCTCAAGTTGATTGAGGGAATTTTTAGTACGCCACCCCGAATGTGTGAGCAGTATTCTAAGGACAAAGGGATGGATTTATTTCAGATTTACATAGTAAGTGGACATTACCATTCAAATAGATGTTCATCGCGTGTTTTGCTTGAAGTTTTTTAAAGTGGGAAATAGAGTCGTGAATGGAAGAGAATCCCAAGTTTATCGTGGGAAAAACGGTTTGTTCTGCATATGATGTGTTTGTACTAGGAAAGGCTAGAAGTATCCAAATCAGTCCACAGAAGGAAATGTCATCTTCACAGGAGGTACGAATATTATTAAAGTTCAGGGAAAGTGAAATAAGATCTTGCGATAAATGCGATGGGACTGCGTTTTTGTAAGATGGAAGTTCAGGAATTTTTCCTTGGTCCACTGAAAAAGGGTAAGTAGATCTTGAAGCTTGAAATGATCGAGCACTACTCAGTTTTCGAATAAAGGGGAGGATGGAGTTCCCTATCATTACAAACTATCGATATGACGGGAGATCAATGAGAAAAGGTCATTAATGTGTAGAAGGAAGACGATTGACAGAGTATGGAAGCGATCACCGAAGGTATTCCCATACTAAAGAAATGACAGGAATGGAAGTATCCACTGTGTCGAGCGAACGACCAGAGCGAGGAATCTACCGATCCACTTGCAAAATTTCGAAAGTAAAGCATATGATGTTAGTTTTTCCAAAAACTTTCTAAGGCTTGTGCCCAGAGATAGATGGAGATGCTTGTTGTTGATGACCTTCAACATGATTAAAGAAAGGACTGAAGTGAGAGCAACTGGATGATAATGTGGTGGCTGAATTTTATCTTTTTTTTTGGGGGGGGGACTTTGTATCTCAGTTAGTATCAACAATGTCTTTTGTTTGGAAAGACCTGGATTCCAATTCCATCTAGTACACGAAGAATCAGAGTTTTTCAGTTGAAGGTAGATTAGCTGATCTCATATGTAGGATTTTATCTCGGTTTTCAACCGCCAAGCAAAGGAAAGTAGATGAGATTATGGTCTGAGTTCACAAAGAAGAGGTCAGAAACCTGGTTAACAATAGATTAAGGCTATTGGGAATATGCTGATGATTATCTGGTGTTCTGAACAGTGCATGAACTATTTCTATTGGGCTACTGACAACAGCATATATTCAACATTTCTTGTATACGGATCAGTAGAGTTGAAGAAGAGAAGCCGGAAAATCGATATTTAGAGATAAATGAATTTAGAGAACACTAAAAGTAGCAAATGAATTCTACAAAATGTAGTAAAGAAATTTTGAGATGGAGCAACTCGAAAAGAGAAGAATCTAGATTTGGTATTCTCTTACATGGTACGTCATGTCTGATGAGTGACAGGGTTGGCTTATCCGCTTATCCGCTGTCCAACCAACAGGCTGTGGGTTCGCATCCCGTCGTGGGCAAAGATATTTGTGATTATCATTATTGTCACACGCGGAGATGAATTTCATCGCCGGGTGTGAGACCACCTCTCCGCTTATTGGAGACTTGAAGTGGCTTCAAGCAGTTGCAGGTTTGGATTGTGTAGAAAAGTACAAAAATTAGATGAAATTAATTAAAAATAGAAAAATTATTAGTTCACATAGAAAAACAAATAAACAATGGTATTCTTTATTTTATATAACTAATACATAATATGCTTTGAGTAATATGTGACTAATAATGTCATGCCATGTCATTCTTAATATTATTATTTTAGAAACACCGAGAAAATGAATTATTATTATTATTATTATTATTACTGTATTATTATTCCAACTTCGATGCTGATCAATGTTGGAACAACCATAAATATAGCCATATAAATTACCTACACAACACAACAAACTCAGGATAATAGCAAGCAAACTATATCGATTAAAAGACTACTCCGACACACACAAAAATACTAATCTATAAAGCATTATGTGAAACATTTTAAGATACGCAATTACATCATAAATAAAATGGTAAAACTGATATTCTGGAACAAAAAGAACAGCCCACACTTATATGGACAGCATGGACAGAACACAAAATATTTAAGGTGAAACACTTATGCCACTACACAGTCATGTTAAAACATTACTATAGAGTAGCCAGACCAACCTATCAGATAACAAGATCACAGTCAACAAACTACATAACATATAAGTACAACAATCACTACGGCAAAGCCACCCGAAACTTCTACGTACTTGACATGATAAACAAACTGCCGTTCGACGACAGAAACCTAAGGACCTACATGAGCTGAAACAGGCGTTATAAAAATATTATAGCGAGAATGAAAGTTTGAGAAATTACTCTCTCTCTCTCTCTCACACACACATACATACAGACAAAACCTATAGCAAAGCCCTCTCAAAAGACACCATTACAAGGACGCAAACATACCATACCCAAATTCAACCCCACTTGCAAAAAAGTTAAACCACGCACAAGCAGTAGTAGTCTTCTAAGCACCTATCTATAAACAGTAAAATGAACACCTGGCTTGCTACAGGTATAGAAACAAAACCAAGAAACCGCTGCCATCTTTTATCTTCCTCAGATAAGCGCTGCAGAGCTTCGAGGAAGAAATCAGAAATGCCACCCAAAGAAACAAGTAAATATTATAACCGATTTAATAAAAAGTGAATCATTGTAAATATGTATATGAAAAAAGATATAAAACACATTCATTACCTATGCAATTTAAATAGGATATTTTCCTAGCATTCTGTACAGGAAAAAAATTATATAGATAGATAGATAGATAATCGTGGGATCTGTCCTGTGTAACTGAACTACAACTGATTGTAAACTATTACTAAAATCGTTATTTCTACTAATAACACATAAATTGTTGTGCTATATGAATTGCGCACTGTACGAAGTATGAGATAAATTGGAATCTGAACTGAACCACTTGTGAAAAATTGTAGTATTATCTCTTAAATTGTATGTAATTATATTAAATTGTATTTATTGATGCATAAGAGTATTACAGTATATGCGTATTATAAGTATTACTTAAATGGTATGTATAATTAAAAAATTTTTTTTTTTCCTGCAGTATAAGGATTTCAATTGAAGGGGAGTTAACTAATCTCATACAGAGCTAGCGTGGTTTCCTTCTCCGAAATCCTTTTTTTTTTCACCCTGCATACAAGCAAATCGGCCAGAGAACACACAATTTTTACAACGAAATGACTGTTAATGGGCGGTAGATGGTGTAGTGTGCAGTAATGGTAATAGCATTGCGTGTAAATAGAGGACAGAGAGGTATAGACAATGACTGTGTGTAGACATAACGTCCCACGGATGCGTCCTTAGACCCCTTAGAGTAATAATAATAATAATAATAATAATAATAATAATAATAATAATAATAATAATGAAGAAAATACTGTATAATTGCAAGGAAATGAAAGTCTTGGTTTTGATATTATGTTTTATTTATTCGTATGGGTTTTTTTCTTTTCTTCCCCATCCCTTTGTTGGGGCAGGTTGAGCCCTACTAATGAGGGATTAGGCATATATATTTTTATGTTCATGGAGCCAGTTTGCCTGTTCCGAGGCGAGAAACTCGAGATTCCGGGTGAAAAAAACCCCTCTGACTCAGTATTAGACCAGCTAACTCACCTTTAGTCGAAAGAGACCAAATTAGGTAAGATCCTCACGTCATGAACGGGAATCGAACCCAGGTCTTTCCGACGAAAGAGCTTCGTCTATACCGACTGAGCTACCGAGGTTCTGATATTATATTGATATAACGTGATATATTGATATTTCATATTCTGAAATTAAATAATTAAAGGCTTGTATATCTCGGTGGAAATGTGCTTGTATTATCTCCGTTAGTCATCCGAAGGTAGACTTAAGTTCAAGTCTGTTCGCCAACTGTAGGAACATTTCCTAAATCTTCTTTCGTTTGGTGATTTGTTGAGCGAGAATGTTTTTTTTTTTTTTTAATTTTCCTTCGACAAATTGTTGTTTTCGATCCTTCGATGAATTGCCATTCAATAAACTATCTTTCGATGAATTATTTTCAATTAATGTTTCTGAAACCACCTTCAATAAATATATACACTAGTGGCCAAAATTGTAGAAACCTTTTGGAAAAAGTGTATTTCTGAGGTTTGATGGCTCATAACATCACTTTTTTTTGGAGCAATGCCATAAAACTATATATCAAAAGAAAGATAATTTAATCAAAAATGTAATGCAATAACTTTTATGAAGAATTTTTTATTAGAATAGCAGTTATGAAGAAGAAAAGTGGAACACATAGAAAAAATGAGATATACAAAAATTCTCACAATGTGAGTTAATACTTAGTTGGGTAACCTTTAGCGTTAATTACGGCCTTACAACGCTTTCCCATGGAGTGAACCAAGTTTTTTAGTTCTGCAGCTGTTATAATGTGAAACCAAGATTGAATTATTGCTTCTATTAATTGGGTTTTATTGGTGGGTTGCTTCTGACTAACAAGTTTCTTTAGTCGGCTCCACAGATTTTCGATTGGGTTAAGGTCTGGGCTATTCCCAGGCCATTCCAGCAGTGGAATATGATTATCCTGAAACCATTTTTTGCACACAGCAGCAACGTGACATGGAGCTGAATCCTGTTGAAATATAAATGCTTCATTATCTTGGAAAAGATCACGTGAGGAAGGCTTCAGTTTAGGCTCAAGTATTTCATTTATGTATTTTTGGACATTTACATTCCCATTAATCACACGAATTCTGCCCACACCTTTTGATGTCATACAACCCAAGATCATAACACTAAGTGGATGTTTCACGGTAGGTGTAATGCAATCAGGATGCCAATCTTCTCCGATTCTTCTCCTTACGTATTTTATGCCATCACTACCAAACAGGGATATTTTGGTCTCATCATTCCAAATAAGACTGTCCCATTATTCCGCTGTCCAGTTAACATGGGCCCAGTTTAATCTTTTCAACCTTTCTTTGAGAGATAAAAATGGCTTTTTTCGTGGAATTCTAGCATTTAGGCCTAGAGATTAACTCCATTTATCATTCTCATCTGAACGCCCCCCCCATCCAAAGAAATCCCTACTCTGAGGACGGCGATACACAGAAGCTGCGCCGCAACAGTCCTTGCACTCAACTTCGCATTCTATTGCGCCATTTCATTTTGTATACACCCAAATGATTTTCTTCTGTCACGTAGGCACAGTCTCTCAATTCTTCTATCATCACTTGCTGTTGTGCACCTTTTCCTGCCTTTACCAGCTGGTTTTGTAGTGACTGAGTCTCCTTATACCTCTTCAAAAATTTAGAAATGCCACCTTTGGTTAAGTTTCCGCCAATTTTTCTTCTAATTTCTTCGTAACTGTTCTTCATAACAGTATGTTGAAATTTGTGTTTTTTCCTAATAGTTGCAAGTGAGATTGTCGATCAATTGTTACACAGTTCCCTTTACCTTGGTATGTATTTGTTCAAATTTTAAAGACAAGTAAAGCTCTTCTATTAAAAGCTAGTGCTAATTCCACTCTTTCTTACTGTGTGTTTGTTTGTTTACTTTTTTAGGACAGGCAAATGCGCCATTTCCTGTTAAGTTGCGGCATACGAGACGCTGTTAATGGCTGCAATTTGTTTCTGCTATCGATCTAGCGCTATGATTGTAATGCAACTACAAGTTAAAACAACAAAACATATATTTCCTACAAATGGGTCTTCCAGAAAACAAGAGACGCGCGGAGGGAACGCAGTTGCATACCAGATTGTCAGATGTGACAAAATTGTTGACCATAAATATGCCAGTGTAATTTTTGGCAAAATTCACGCATTAAAAAGGAGATTATTAGAGGAATAGTTTACTATGATTTTATTTAAATCTATTAAATAAAATCTGAGACAGTTAAGTTTATTTAGATTTATGGTTTATTTAGATTACTATTTATTTACATTCTTATTTGTATAAACCATAGTTATGTCATTTCTTTTTATTTGCATACGCTTTATTTATATATGGTCCTCGAACTTTGTGGTTATTATACTTTTGGGAAACTATATGATTAAGGGTATCTCAAACACGAAGCAACACCATATTTTAAATAGTTTAGCGTTACTTGAAAAGCGGTGGACGAAAGTATTGACAGCAAAAGATAGATAACTCTTAAGATGGGTATAAATTTTAAAAAGAAATGAGAAAAAAACATCATAAATAATGTTATATTATAAAAACTCAAAAGAAACACAGATCTCTACACTTTCTCCAAGATAATTTAAAATAAAAAAGGGCGCGAACAGAAATAAATGCATAAGTTTGTATTAATATAAATTTATGCCTTGAGCATTAAGAAAGGTTGGCAAAAAAGTTTGAATAAGAACAGATTTCAGTTAAGTTATGTTAATTAATGGCAATATATCCCCTAACTTCAGTTCTATAAGAAATACAGGGTGGCCATAAATTAACTTTCCCATTTTGGAGGTATCTGTAGCTAAAACTAATACACGGAATGAGACCATATTTTATATTGAGACTTTCAAAGGCATGGGGAGATGAATTCTGCGAAAAAATATTTAGTACCAAAATTATCCGATAGGCGAAATTTTAGCGCTGCAGGAGCCGAAAGCAGTCAGATATTTGCAGTAAACGCAGGTAAAAAAGATTATGCAAATCTTACTGTGCGTACGTGTCAGCAGTGCCACCAATTCCACTTAAAAAGGGATTGGGAACGTTCAGGCAATTATTTGAATGACTGACGAATTGTGCTCAATATGCGTCCTACCTTGCCACAGCGTGCTTTACTTCTTAAGTTGTTTTACCTGTTTGAAGCCTTCTAAATTTAGAAGGCTTCATAACCAGCGTACAGGTCCTATGTCAGCTATAGCACTGAGAGCTATGATTAAGAAGTCTGAAGAAATTGGATCACTAGGAGTTAGACCTGGCAGAGGACGGAAAGCAGTGCAAGAAGAGACAGTAACAGATGTTGCTACTGCGGTGTTCGACGACACAGGGACCAGTATTGGTCCAAGCGCTCGTGCTATAACTCGCAAACTTGATATGGCTTGTGGTACAGTCTAGAAAATCTTACAGAAAATGCTTCACTTCTATCCATATAAGTTCAGTCGTGTGCAAGCACTAACTATCGCAGATTATGATAAGCGCATGACCTTTGCGCTAACGTTTCTTCCCAAATGGAGGTCAACAATGACTGGCCTTGGAGAATATTGTGTGATGAGGCTCATTTTTATCTGAATGGGTCAACACTCACAACTGCAGAATTTGGGCATCTGAACATCCCCAAGCGATCCAACAAGTACCACTGCATTCTCCAAAAGTAACCGTGTGGATTCACAGCCGATTTCATAATAGGACCATACTTTTTTGAGCATATTACCTCTACAGGTCCTGTAACCTGCTCCATTACTGGAGAGATTTATCGATGAATGCTGGAAAATTTTGTCATTCCTTCATTGCAGCAAAGACAATGTTTGGACTCCATACTTTTTATGCAGGATGGAGCACGGCCACACGTTGAACGTTCAGAACAGCGGCCTTTAACGCCAGCATTTCAGTAATGAGAGGGTTATTAGTCAGTTCTTTCCGACGGCATGGCCGCCTCAATCCTCGGACATCACTCCATGTGCTTTTGGCTGTGGGGGTATTTGAAATCCGTTATGTATGTTGGTGGCGTTTCAACTTGCATGTCTTGAAAGAGAACATAAAACAGACTGTTATGAACATCCAATCCGACTCCTTACGCTCAGCTGTAGAGCATATCGCACACCGGATGCCATTTGTTGTACACAAGAAAGGTCAGCACATTGAAAATCGTGTATGTGGTTCAGGGGACCCTGATTCTGATGAATAAAACATTATTTCCTGTGAGTTCAATCACTACATTAATTTCTGTGTCTCTCTCAAGTTGTTGTTTTAGTTTAATTATTATTATTATTATTATCATTGTAACGCGTCACATATCCAGCTGGAATGAGTGACGCGGCTGCCGCTTACACCGTCGAAATGTTGTTATTCCATTTTATCTGCCTTTAATGTAATTTCTCACTTGTTTTTGGCTCTCCCAGCGCCAAAATTTCCCTATCGGCGACTTTTGGTACTAAATCTTTTTTTTTTTTTCTTCCCATGCCTTCAGAAGTCTCAGTATAAAATCTGGTCTCATTCCGTTTATTGGTTTTAGCTACAGAAGCCTCGAAAGAGGGAAAGTTATTTTATGGCCACCCTATATTACTAGCAAGAGGCATTAACTCAAAAATTTTAAACTTAGAATCCCCTACTGAGTATTTTGATATAGCACAAAATAAGAGTGAAAATCAGACAAAGGATTCTCCACTGAAAAGTACATGACGTTGGCATTTTTAGTGGAACAGGCAAGAGAAAAAAAGCTACTGTCAAAAAATTATGAAATTTCTTTCTTATTATTTCTTACATGAGAACATGAAGAAACCAACATATTTTCGAATTCTGGAGAAAGTAATCAGGTGCTACAAATATTTTGAGCTATTCAAAATAAGTATCTGGATTTTTATGCTGACATCTTAAATATAAATTTATTTAAAATATATAAATTATATTAAATAATATTGTAAGCAATATTTGTTTTCGTATTTTTATCAGTATTTAGTTTTATTTCTTGATTTAACTAAAATTTAAAAGTATTAAATAATGCACCAAATTAGATATTTTATCTTGTTTTATTATATTATTATTATTTACGCGATTTGAAAAACGAAGGGATTGATTCATTCAATCCAATACCCTTGGAGGGTAATGGATCGCAATGCTGTAGCCAATGAAAAGCATTCTTGCTTCGCCCCTTTAAGCCAGTCCTTATAAGGATTTGAAAAACGTCCTTTTTAGGACTTCCAGGGTAACAAATGGCAATGCTGTAGCCAATGAAGTTTTAACTGAGGCTCGGCTATTGCCGTTACCCAGCCATGAGTAGAACCTCTTAGCTCGATAACACTCCATCCACACAGATTCACTTCATTCAGATGACGGGATAAAGAGTCAAGGACTCAGTCCATCGCCCAGTTCTTATAAGAACTAGACGTAAGTAGAAGGTAACAAATGGAAATGCTGTAGCCAATGAAGTTTTAACTGAGGCTCGGCTATTGCCGTTACCCAGCCATGACTAGAGCTTTTTAGCTCAATAACACCCCATCCACACAGATTTTCTTCATTCAGATGACGGGATAAAGAGTCAAGGACTCAGTCCATCGCCCAGTTCTAATAAGAATAAGAACTAGATGTAAGTAGATCTCGGAAAATAAAAGTCCTTTTTAGGACTTCCGGGGTAACGAATAGCAATGCTGAACCAAGGAAGTTAACTGAGGTTCGGCTGTTACTGTTATCCTGGGTAATGAGTTCGCTCTCTTAGGGTTTTTGCCCTAGGGGAGTAATTTGAGTCACCGGGGAAAGTGTTCTCCGGCACGGCCCGCTGAGGGGTTCTTGCCGGTGAATTATTTTCTTCGGAATGAGCGGTTCTGCTCGGTGGTCGAGTTTCACTGAGTAGAACCAACGCAGAGATTTAGACGGTCTTTCGCCCACGAATGAGTGGCCTAGAGATCGTCTGATTTTTTGAGATTTTACCCTTTACCTAAACAGTTCCGGGGTAACGAATGGCAATGCTGTAGCCAATGAAGTTTTAACAGAGGCTCGGCTATTGCCCGTTACCCAGCCATGACTGGAGCTTTTTAGCTCAATAACATTCCATCCACACAGATTTTCTTCATTCAGATGACGGGATAAAGAACTCAGTCCATCGCCCAGTTCTTTTAAGAACTAGACGTAAGTAGCTTGTAAGTTATGAAAATGTCAATTTTTTTTTTTTTTTGTTGCCATGTTGCCAAACTACTTGATACTTGATGGTCTATGGTAGTTGTATGAGATGCCAAACCTGATTTATGCCATCTTCATTTTTTACGAGTTCAGACATGCGAATCTCTCCCGACCTTCCGCTCTGGCCTACGTAGCAAATCCTAAAAGAGCAATGAATCTCATGAATCCCTCGTTTTTTCATTGGATAATGTGGGGATTTTGGTGGATGAAAGAACCTGCATATTTTATGAAATAATAAAAAAAATGACATTTTGATGTACTCACAGAACAACGCTACCACTTTGTAACATTCTTGATGTAAGGTAGCGTAATTACATTCTTAAAATCTTGTTTAGGTAAAGGAGCTGTCATAGGTGTATTAAGAATTTTGTTGATTGTCTTGGATTCATAACCATTGAGGGTATGCCCCGGGTATTAATCAAACATCGCTATTTTTTTATTTCGATATTATGATTTACTTTATTTATTTATTCATATGGACTTTATTTATATTTATCTTTTTATAAATATAAAAAATAATGTCAAAATATATATTTATTTTTACATTATATTTTACATTTTACTTTTTATTTATATATGTTTATATATATTTATTTTGATAGTATTTTCTTTATTTATTAATGTTTATATATTTTATTTAATCCATTTAAGTTGGTTTCATATATGCCAATTATTTGTCATCAGCTTTTGAGTAAAAAATTCTTTCGTTTTGTTGCAAAAGACAGAATGACGTTAATTGCTATGGCAACGAGCCATTGCTTAATAATATTAATAGTAATGCTTACTTTTTAGCTTAAAAAAAAAACTACCAGTCGTTTTATTCCCTGGGAGAATGGAGAAGATACAAATACAATGAAAATGTTAAATCCCAAAATTAGAACTATGAACTGAAAGAAGAAAAAAAAAAAAGAAAGAAAGAAACCTTGCCTAACGAAGCGAGATAACGGACTCCTCTGGGACGTCACTCATGCGCTGAATGGGAAACGGATATGACAAAACTCCTCGTTAACTACAGAGAGCAATGAAATGCTGAACAGAATTATTATTACAACAACGTGCTTTTTCTTGTAAAGTAGCAACGATATTCTCTTAGGAATAGACAGCGCCCTCTACCACGATCACTTTTAAAAGAGAAAAACAAATCCATATAACACAGAAAATTATCATTGCATGACACCGCCATCTAGCGACAAAATGGTGTTTTTGAAGTAAATAGATCACATAATAATAATAAGAAGAAGAAGAAGAAGAAGAAAGAAAGAAATGGGATTTGTTGCTAATTGACAAATAAATCCAATTATAGAGTTAATTTGCAAGCGAAAGTTCCGCGATAGAACTAAAAATAGCAGTAAATAATACTGAGCTGCAGAATGTGGATAAACAAGTATTTAGTCCGTTATTGTAAGCGGGAAGAGTCTACAGAACGTAATCTATCCTCCTATCTTCGGTTAGTACATGTCAGATGCAGCAAAGAACACTTCAATACCTTTTTTTCGTGCCAGCTTATCGAGATTAGCGCGTTGGATCGCTGTATCTTCGCTCTGTAATCCATCTTTTGTGTCATACAACTCGGGTCTTTTTGTGTCGCTTCTCTCAACTGGCGTCACATTATCACTGGCATACACCTGCCAAGACACTGATCCCCTAATGATTCTCTCAACACACGACCATATCCTCGTGTCCACACTCGAAGATCCTGTCGGACCACTGTAAGAAATACCAGCTTGTTAGTAGCAATAGGACAAAGCTCTACCATAATTATTGGACCATCTGTTGAAATAACACAGGAAAAAAAAAACCTCTGTAAGGACGGGAAGTGATAATATAGTTGACCGACTGTTTCTTCCTGATCTAGTAATACTACATATGACAATGAACATGCTTTATCACACGCTGTAATAATCATATTAAATTTTGCATTAACCGCCAGACCTCTCATTCTAAACTCAATATATAAGGCTGAGTGTTCTTTACAATGTTCAGAAAACAATATGCATCCAAAATAGAACTGCAAATAAAGAATTATTACTGTATAATATAGTATATGCAGTGCTAAAACAAGCATTTTATTGACAATTTCCAATTCATAAATAAATAAATGAAGTGCGCAAATAACAGAACAAACAGTCGAAAATAAGCATAATGGAATTTATTGAATCTGATTGGTTGCGAATGAAATTTAGAAGCAGTTCAGACAGACGAGAAAAGCGAACGGCTTTCTGCTTAAATAGCATAAATAATTAACTAGAATAAAGTACATATCTTCTCTCCTTTTATGTTTTATTTTCTGTTGAGAGTTCATCGTGGGGACGGTGATTTCTATCCTGTATGATATTCATAATTATTTGTTAAAGATACCAAGAAATTTTATATACTTGGTTTTAATCCTTTTCCCAAGTAAGCAAAAACAAAGTTTTGCGCGTGAAATATATTCACGTCTGAGCTACTTGTATATAGAGGCTGATGACTTCATATCACTTGCCTCAGTATGTATCTCATAATGCAAAGCACACCCAATTTCAGGCGTGTATAATGCAATGCATAATGGGAAGGACGGGAATGGGAATATCCAGACCGGTTTCCTTGTATTAAGTGCTGGGTTACCTCTCCAAAAACTCGTGAGATCCCCAACAATGAGCGACCCGAAGGATCAAAACTCAGCGTTGTTCCCCTCAGTAACAGGCTCACCCTCTCACTGAGAAGAACTCTCAGCGTTTGGCTCTACCTAGTGGCAGTCTCACCCCACCACTGAGCAGAACCGCTCATGTTTCATCTGAGGGGTAACAGCATAGCCGAGCCTCAGTTAGAACATTGCCATCCATCACCCAAGCTTCCAACCGGTTTCGACCTTTATAGGTGAAGCGGGCTTTAAAAATTATTAGGCGATTCCGAAAGATCACCCATCTCAGCGTTGTTCCGCTCAGTGAGAGGCTCACCCCATCACCAAGAAGAACTTCTCAGCATTGGCTATATCCAGGCAGGCTCACCCCCACCACCAAGCAGAGTCATAATCTCAGCTGTGGCCCCACTCAGAGACAGGCAAAGCCTACCCCAAGCAGAGCCTCTCAAATCAGAGCCACACCGGTTTCGACCTTTTTGGAGGTCTCGTCATTGGGAGCCAGACCCTTGAGAGATACCAAGGTTGAAGTAATGCAGAAGTCACATATAAGTCATATACAAGTAGACAAAAGGTGCTTGATCTTCTTAATAAAAATCTCTGGGTGAGAGAAAGATGTAGAAAGTTTTTTTACCTTGGGTGTAATATACGTTAAAGATACCAAGAAATTTTATATACTTGGTTTTAATCCTTTTCCCAAGTAAGCTAAACAAAGTTTTGCGCGTGAAATATATTCATAATTATTGTTGTTGGTATATACCACCCTGTCGTTTTCGACTCTTGGCGATCCTGTGAACAAAGGCTCTCCATTCCACTCAGCCTCTTGTCTATTCTTTCAGCAATTGTAAGTTCAAGCTGGTAAGTTCTCTTATATTGTCCATTTGTGGTCTTGTTCTCATTCTCTCAATCTTTCCCAGCATAACTGCCTTTTCCAATGATTCATCAGCTCGCATAATATGCTCAAAGTAAATTAACTGCTGTTTAGCCATCATCGCTTCTAAGAAGCATTCTGTCTTTATACTTTCTCAAACCTTCTTATTGGTCATTCTTGCAGTCCTTGGGATTCTTAATAGTCTTCCCCACATCCGTAATTCAAATGAATTAATTCGCTTTCTGTCTTTCTTCTTAATAATCCAGTTTTCACATCGATACCTCATTACTAGAAATACCATTGCTTTGACAATTCTAACTTTCATGCCTTACTCACCCCTCTGTCTTTCATAATTTTTGTCAGGTTTAGCTACGACTATCCTTCTTTTAATTTCATCTACACATTTACCAGCATTTCTGATTCTAGACCCCAGTAAATCATCACTTTCAATGATTTCTATTTTATCTCCGTCTATTATAAATTCATTTAAATTTCCAGAAGCCATCACGTTTTGTTTTGCTGATGTTTAAACTAAGCCCTACTTTGTTACTCTCCCTCTTAACCAACAGAATCTACTGCTCAGATCTTCCTTAGTTTCTGCTATGATGGTTTATCATCTGCATATCTTAAATTATTTATTTTTCTACCACCTATCTTAATTATCGCTGGATCTTTGTCTAATTATTCACAATTGTGCAATGCAAAAATCTCTCATATAAGATTACAATAATCTATTGTACTATCAGAGCTATATTTCGTTGTCCTTGAATGATTTCTTTCTCGTAATATGAAGTTTAATAAGCAGATGTTTTATTATTTTGAGTACACCAAAACAAAGGATGTAAATCATTGCAAAACTCGGCAGTGTGACTCATCGAAGGCTTGATAAGACAAAAGTGTTATATCATTGACTGGAGGAAACAACTAAACGTAAAACACAAGGATTTTATTTCTGTATTTGGTCAAACTTTCTTTAGCACACACACAATTTCTGTTCCGATAAATAATTTCAAGGCGGATTCAGGCTTTGCTTTGAGATCTCATAATCCCATTGATACTTAATAAAATTTTAGAGAGAATTTACAAATAGTTCAGCATTGTGAAGAGATGCTGTAGAATGAAAATGATACAGTTAAAAGAAAGACAAAAAACCAAGGATATTAGTTATGCGTCACTGTTCTTGCATACATAAGAACAAAATAGGTTCTCATTTTCTAAAATTCATCCATCACACATCTTCAGATGATTTGCTTCCTTTTATGTAAAAAATAATAAAACAAATCACTGAACTTACCAAATAGTCGTGTCTTATGAACTACTTGACAGAGGGCGCAATGGGTGACGGATCACCGTATGCATAATTTATGACCAATGGATATCAATGCTTGGCGGTTAACGTAAGGTCAGATCAATTATGAATTTGAAATTCATGAACTTTCAACCATTTATCTCTGCCCAGTTCTGTACACCAGCTCAATTCCCAGACGCCATAGTTAAACCCAAATGACGTCATGCATTTGGGAAGTTTCCCTGGCAACACGTGGTTAGAAGCAGACTTTAATGTCTCGACTGGCGAAAGTGATTTATCAGGGTCATAGCATCAGCAGCTAGGGAGGATTAACCTCCAGCTGGGGTGTTTCCGAATCACGCCAGCCACAGTCCTCTGCTCAGATAGATTGCATTTTGTGTTGACGTAATAACTATGGTAAATAACTTAGGTTAGCTAACCCTCCCGGATGCTAGTTTGCCTTCATAGGATGAAAGCCTCGTGGAGATAAGTACCTACTTGAACCTAAACTTAGGCATTTGATAGTGTACATGTTGATATTTCACGTCATCTGTTCCACTCTTAGGTATTCACAGTTTCAATGGATCAGCTTATACCTGAAACCAAGATCAAATATTACAACGTATTCAGACGCCGCGTTAGTTAACTTTAAACATCCACTCTAGTATAGTTTACAGCCTCTTGAAACAGAAAAGGATTTACTGCCGGATCAAGATAACAAAAGGACAGTTATCTGGGCAAATGCTACTTCATGATTGAACTAGAATATCCATACAATCCTCTGCCACCCGAATATCAATATTCCTCAAGTTCCAATAATAACAGAATTGAGAAAATAAAATACCAAATATCTCTATTTGATTCCCATCTTGCTATAAAGTATCATGTCAAACACTACCCAGACCGGTTTCGACCTTTATTGAGGTCTCGTCAGTGGGAGGCAAATCCAGAGGTGGTGATATCAAGGTGATAGCAATAGGAGAGGTCATATTTACTTATATGAGTTGTTCAAAGGTGTACCACCTTATTATTAAATTACTCTGAATTTAGAGAAAGATGTTGGAAGTTTATTTTGCACTTGGTTAGATATAATAAATATAGTTTAATCCTTTATCCAGTGTGAGCAAACAAAGTTTGCACCTGAAAATATCTTCAGGACTGTGGTACTTCAGGACTTCAGGTTGTACCACCTTACCTGAAGATATTTTCAGGTCTCGTCTTCTTAAAATCGGTCTTTCTATGTAAAAAAACTGCCTGCCTCCAACATCTATCTAAGGTTTGCATCCTTAGGATAAAATTAAAATACAGATTTCTGATAATGTTTGTTGATACGAAACAAAATGGCAGTGTCAGCAAATTCGCAGGCCTTTCAATACCTTCGCTTCAGAAGAGTTTTAAAAATAGAATTTTATGTGTGAAAAAAAATCTTTAAACCAACCAGTGTGTCATAAAGTGCAACACTAGAAATTGGAACTCTCTTGGTATAATGAAAACCAGTTGTGGGGGAAACTTTCAGCATTTTTTTGTTGCATAATAGAATAGAATAGGATTCTCACTACATTCAAAGAGTTATAAATAATTCAGCAGAATATCTTTACTTGCAACCAAAAACCATTTTCTTGTTTTTCTTTTCTTTTTTTTTTTTTTTTTTTTGCCTGAGTTTTTCAACCAAAAAATCATGGCACATGTAATTAGTGCCATACTCATAATAAAGAAGTGTAATTAACTGGCTGAATATTTGATTTCCATTTTTTTTCTCTTAATCGACAAAGAGGTACATAATTATAACATCTATATATGATTTGATACATGTTGGTGCACTTTGTTTGCTTAGATAACAAGTTTTTATTTATTTATTTTATATATTTTTGCTTGACAGTAAAATAACAAAACTTTCGAAGTTTCACGACAGATTTATAGAAAAAAAAAGATAAATAGATAAATTTCAAAAATAGAAAGAAATAAAATAAAAAGACAAAGATATAAAGATAAAGAAAAAAAAATAAAACGAGATAAAAAGTTAATTAAAATAAAAAGAGATAAAAAGTTAATTAAAATAAAAAGAGATAAAAAGTTAATTAAAATAAAAAGAGATAAAAAGTTAATTAAAATAAAAAGAGATAAAAAGTTAATTAAAATAAAAAGAGATAAAAAGTTAATTAAAATAAAAAGAATGAGTAATATGGGTACGACAACTAACTTTATTAGTCTTATAACCTGCAACAGTGTTAATTTTATATGAAAGAAAATTAACATCGCAAATATTTCAAAAATGGAAAACCTATAACACATTCAGTAACCAACAGTCAGATTATCCTGGAATCCATTCTCGTGAGCAATGTTTTGCTCCACACCCAATAAGAAAGATAAATAAAGATGGCCGCATCAAGTACAGTAACGAAGGTATGAAGCGCCTGTGGCAAGTTTCTAACTTGCGTTCCCCCCTAACCCAAAAAGGACAAAAATTTAAATGTAACAAGTTAAATTTTACTAAATGCAATATGTTAAATACTTACTATTAACTCCATCAAAATGTGTTGCAGAATTTGTGTGTCTAAAGCGACGTATTGTCGAAATTTAAAAATACAATATAAAATAGTGGACTTCTATATCTATTTATTTATTTTTATTTTTTACATTTTTTATGTTTTGCGCCAGTGGAGGGCGTCTCTTTCGCCACGCCCTCGTTACGGCACTGGCCGCATCACGCCGCGATGAAAATCATTTATCATCTAAAGAATTTCACAAATATTTGGGCTGCAATGAGATTCCAATCCCCAGTCTTTGGTGGCAAAGCATAGCGTCTATCTACCCGGTCACCAGGTATTACATGTAATGTTTATGTATTACTAACAATGATATCAAAACCGTGGTGCATGCGCAGATGTCTGACTCAAACAAGAACTTATTCTATGTGGTTTTTTTGTGAAAATAAATGTACCATTCTTAAAATTTACACGTCGACTCTATTTCTAAAATATAAAACTTATGTTTAGCTACTATAAAAAAATATTTCCTTAGAGATGATTCATGACTTTTTTGTTTTTGGAACGAAAGAATAAAGTATATTCTCCTATCCTATCCTTCTCATCCGTCTAGGACGGATTGAGCCCCCCCCCTAATGAAGGGTTATTGGCGTATTAATACAGCCGGTTCGCCACTCATCTGCTGCATCCCTTATGGGCGATATTCATGAGTGTGTGTTCACGGGCCGGTTTCCTGCTTGCGGGATGAAAACTCCTAGATAAACTGGAGGGAAAACCCTGCTATCCACACCCAAGACCGGCTAACTTGGCTATATCTGAGAAAGATCCTAAGTTCCTCATGTGGTCGACGGGAATCGAACCTAGGACAATCTTTCCCCAGGCATATGGTTGCGAAGCGCATGGCCACTAGGCTAACTGCGCAGATTGAAGTATATTAGGCTGTATATTTCTGTATCAATGCCTGGGATCCTTTTCTCTTGAAAAGTTGAACGATTTGATGAATCTAACCCAACTGGAGGGCGTTAGGTTGGATACTACTAGTCTCCTCCCCTGTATTATTAAGTTGTTATATTATATATATAATATGAAGTTTCTTCTAGTTTTTCAAGTCAGCAGATAATACTATAAACTGGCTTAAATCCGTACCAAAGAAGATATCTTTTGCTTAAAAGACATAGATTCGAATCGCATCTACTACTAGAAAAAGCATTAATGGCTTTTAATCTGAAGGTGAGTTAGTTGCTTTCATAAGAAGACACAACTTTTTTTCATCCCTTAAAAACAGGCTCTAATTTTAAGCAACCCACCTGGTCTATTTAGATTTTTTTAAGGTGACTTTAATTAATGATAAAACTGATAATTTGGAATCTTCTAATTTATTTTTAAGTCTTTTTAATTTAATTTAGAAATCGGATAAAAAAAGATTGGGTTAATTACCCATAGAATTTTTGCATTAACAAAAATTCGAGGGATGTAGGAATTCGCAGACAAAAACAAGAAAGTGGAAAGCATATGTTCATTAATTTTCTTTTATTTAGCCTACTTGGGGTTTGTTAATTATTTCTCTAGAAAACACTTTCACTGAAAAAATCCGGAGTGCTCGTTAAAGGCATGATTTCCATACTTGTTTGGCTTGAAGCGACTCAGTAATTTACTGGAATGAAAATGTAAGTCATTTTGATGAAGGATTTGGAATATTAATGATAGCTTAAATTGTGGAGTGCATCATTTTGAACAAATTCGAACTTCGTATAAAATCTAAATCCCCAAATCCCATCTAAATGCCAAAAAGGAAACCAAAGGTTAACTCGAAGTTCCGCATCGAAACAAGTCGTTCGCAAAGAGCCTATAGCGGCGTAATTTATCTTTGCAAGGCATCTCTGAAACACAGAGGTAATGTGTTTATCTGTCATACGGAGATGGAGTTAGTTGCCTCTCTGTTTATCGGTACCTGTAAACATTTTCTAGCTGTGTATTTCCCGTAGGATCTGAACAGAGAGAGAGCGAAGGAAAACTGTAACCAGGTAAACAAACTCCTGTTGCGTGTGGATAGCTACGCCATTTTATCGATCATGTTATTCTGTTTTTCTTTCATACACTTACAGTAAACACAATTGAGAGAGCGAACGAATAAATGCCATTCTGTGGAACTCCAATGCATATTAAGTTTCTTGTAGTGCTTTTATATCAGCTCTATAAAAGAGTTTCTCTTTTTTTTTATTATTTTAGTGATCGATCGTTCTCTTCTACAGGTGTTTTTGTTTTGTTTTGTTCGGTTTCTGAAGTCATTTGTAATTCATATACAGTACCGCAAATCTCTGGCATCCATTCTGGTGAAAGTAGTGTGTCCGAAGCAAAAGATTGAAAGAACTAGAACAAAAGGCGGATATAAATATTAAATAAAAACATGTTTTTTTTATAAAAAAAAATAATAAAAAGTAAAATAAAAATAAAATTATTAAATATATTTTAATCTAACAAAAAAAATTGATTTTGTTTCTTAGTTCAGTAAAAACACCAATCCTAAATTAAAATAATTTTATTATATGTAAAGAGATCAACCATTATAATCACCGCAACTCACGGTCGATTGATTCATTCAATCCAATACCCTTGGTGGATAATGGATAGCAATGCTGTAGCCAATGAAGTTCTAACTGAGGCTCGACTATTGCTGTTATCCTCCTGCCATGATCAGAGCTTTAATAGCTCAATAACACCTTATCCCTACATTGTCCTCTACAGATAACGGGGAAGATGAAAAGCATTCTTGCTTCGCCCCTTTAAGCCAGTCCTTATAAGGAGATGCGGTGATGTTTTCAATTGGGGAATGAAAAAATGGCGTCTAGAGACAGGTAGTCATTGTGTTGTTATTTACGAGTTCGCGTAACGATGGCTGATTTTGCCAATTGGAAGCTTTCTTCATTTTGTGAAATATCAAGGTAAGACTGATATTGCTGGCAGTCCTTTGCGGCTGCGGGATATTTTACAAAATTTCTGCTGGCAGGTCTTTAGACCTGCGGGATTTTTTATCATACGCAGTTAAAACGATATGAGCGTACCTGAACTAGACGTATTCACCGATTTGCTCGATAAAGAGCCGGCTCTTGTACTTATTGATAAACTCCAAAAGAAGTTCAGGCTGTCATGGCCTGCTAGCATGATCGACCCCGACATCATTATCGAGTCACTCGATAAAAGGCTAGCACTCGCTTTCATTAAAAAGCTTCTCAAAAAGTTTGAATGGGATTGGCCCGGCTACTTAAACCTATATTCTTCACCCGAAGTCGTCATTGAGGAAAATGAAGACTCTCCTCAAATGGAGAAAAAACCCAATCTAGTTGTCTCTACATCTAATCCTTCTGATCAAGGAGAAATCCACGCTCGTAAGAAGAGAAAAACTCTCGCTGCTGAGCCAACAAATGTTGTTGGTATGGACGACGATGTTCCCATTTCAAATCCCTCTGCCTCCCCCAATGAAAATGTGCCACCGATTATCCTAAGGGAAAAGCAGAGATGGACAGCACTCAGAACCATCATGGCTAACTTACAAATAAGTTATAGATATGCTAAAAATGTAGACGAGGGCATAAAAATTCAGCCAGCCACGGTGGCTGATTATAGAAATCTTACAAAGGAACTGGACGCAAGAGGAACTCAATATCACACATTTCACTTGCCTCAGAAAAAAATATGAAAGTGGTCCTACGAGGAGTCTCCGAGGATATTGACACGGATGAAATAGTTACTGACCTTAACTTACAGGATCTACCTCCCACAAAGCTCAGTAGAATGTTCAGATCAAATAAAACACCTAAGCCTCTAGTATAAATTCATAATATTTACAAAGACATATACAATCTAAAACCAATCTGTGGACTCAAAATCACCCCAGAACCATTGAGAAAGAAAGCATCTTCTGGGAAGTGCCACAGATGCCAAAAATTTGGCCATGCCCAGAAGCTATGCAAAGCTCACTTCAGATGCCAAAAATGTGGCGAGAATCACCCCACACACCTGCGCCAAGTCAAATTCCATCCCGGCTAAGTGCGCTAATTGTGGGAGTCCTCACCCTGCTAATTATAGAGGGTGTATACATCACCCCAAAAACAGATGGAACGATCAACTATTCAGTCTAGATGTTGATCGTTCAGATAGTACGATCAACATCTAGTGCGAGAGTTCCTGAAGCTCCTCAGCCTTCAAGAGTGAGAACATGAAAACAGGTGCTCGCCCATCATTAACTGAGCCCCTTCACAAAATGAATCCTCAACATCAAGCCAGAACATATGCTGATGTGGCCCGCTCCAAACAGATAGTACAAACCCAGAACATGACTAACCCACATTCAAATCTATTAGCTATTATCACCTCTTCTCTTGCAAACATGCTGCAGGATTTCAACAACTCAAATCCATCACTAAGTGTTACAAAAAGATTCTTACAGCAAACCCAATCCATATTATCTGCACTCTCTGATGCATAGAAAAAAAAATCGCCCCAGATTCTCTTAGGATTATTGCTTGGAATGACAACGGTATCAAAAATAAACCGTTAGAAATCCAGGAATTCAATAATAGATACAACCCAGATATATTTCTAATCAATGAAATTCACCTGAGGCCTGCTGACACCCTAAAAATGAGAGGGTATCAGATTTACAGAAACGACAGACTTGGTTATAGAGGTGGAGGTACAGCCACTATTAATCAAAAACTATATCAACCATCATTCAATAACCAACCACCAACCTCGAAATCACAGGAATTAATGTCCTCACAAACTCAATTGGAAACCTCAAAATTTTTTCTGCATACAACCCTCCATTAAAGACATTATTGACCTCAGATCTGGATGCCATCCTTGGAGTAAAAGGACCGGTCGTCATCGCTGCAGACTTCAGTGCAAAACATCCTGGTTGGAACAGTAAATCTACCAATAAAAATGGTCGCATCCTTTCCAGCTACACAGGATCAAACTATGCTGTTGTGGCTGGACCTACCGAACCAACTCATCTCAGTACGTCTGACAGTGCTGACATCCGGGATATAGCTATCCTGCAAGACATTAAACTACCGTACAGCCTTAAATCACTAAACGAGCTGTCGTCGGATCACAACCCAATTCTACTGCAAGTGGGAAAACAAAAATGATTGTCTCCTCCCTCTCATTCAGGCATATCGCGGGAGAGATTGTCTAAAGCACTTAGGGATCAAATTGGACCCTTCCCTCACATATGCACACCAGAAGATGTGGAATCTGCAGTGACTAGACTCACCCAACAGATTAAGTCCGCTATAACGGTTGCATCCTTCCACAAACCTGGTCCCAAGCCTAGTCGTTTGCCTGAGGATATTATGGGTCTGATCAGAAAGAAGAACAGAGCTAGGAAGAGATTTCGTAACACTCGCGCTCCTCAGGACAAGACAGTGCTTAATAGATTGAATGGAGCAGTAAGAGATGCACTTAAAACCCATAGAAACCAAGTTTGGGATAAAAAGTTAGCATCTATCTCACCTACTGATCACTCTATCTGGGGGTTACTGAGAAATAAAAACAGAAATAAAAACAGATCCCTCCCCCCATAATCTCAAATCAGGGCCTAGTCCACACAGATGCAGATAAGGCAGAAGCCATACTAAAGAATCTTGAAGAGCCGTGCAAACCTTCTTATAACAAGTTAAATTTCAATCATTTGTGTAAAATACACAGACAGGTCAGGCATGCATTAAATCTTCCAGATACCAGCGTTGACCATATTGCGCCTGCATCACGTGTTGAATTATATGATATTATTAAAAAACTTAAGAACAATAAAGCTCCTGGACCAGACGGCATCTCAAACAGGGTGATCAAATTGCTGCCTCGAAAAGCTGTAGTGCACCTGACTAGTATAATAAATGCAATCTTAAGATTTCACTATTTTCCTTCCACCTGGAAACTGGCCGATGTATTCCCTATACATAAACCAGGCAAGGACCCACACCTACCGCAAATTATCGTCCAATCAGTCTCATCTCCAATCTGGGTAAGGTTGCGGAGAAGGTCATCCTCTCACGACTCCAAACCTCAGTAAATGACCTAAACATCCTTCCTAAAGAACAGTTTGGTTTTCGGCAACACCATAGTACTACCCAGCAAATTCACAGAATTGTCGAATACATCACCACCAGCTACAACTGCCACCAGTGCACAGGAGCTGTTTTCCTAGACTTATCGAAAGCATTTGACAAAATCTGGCATTTTGTCAAATCCCAGATTTTGTCAATAGTTCATCTAAATGATTAGATGAACCATTTTTAGAAACACTAAAAATGGTTCATCTAATCCATTCATATCTTCAGAATAGATCAATGCAAGTTAAAATCAACGGTTCTACATCGTCCCAGCGCCACATCTTTGTTGGAGTGTCGCAGGGATCCCTACTAGCTCCATTGCTGTTTTCTGTATACATGTCGGACATCCCGCACAATCCGATGTCTTCCATTTTGGCCCTGTATGCGGACGATACAGCAATACTAACCAAATCTCTTCGACCCCATTTCATTAACAGAAAGCTTCAAGAAAACCTTCTAAAGCTGGAGGGTTGGTTCTCCAAGTGGAGATTGGAAGTCAACCCCCTGAAAAGCTCAGCTGTTCTTTTCTCAAAAAGGCCAATGTCTCCTGTAGGAGATGTGTTACTATTCAATACTAAAATACCCTGGCAGACGTAAACAATTACCTGGGTGTAATTCTCGACAAAAAGCTATCTTTCAACCAACACATCAAGTCTGCGTGCGCAAAGGCATCTAAAGCCATAACTCAGATCTATCCGCTAATTAATAGAAATAACAAGCTCAGCAACAGAATCAAATTGCAGCTATACCAGATGACGATTCGTCCTATAATCACCTATGCCTCTCCAGCCTGGAGCCACACCTCTAATACTAACATTATCAAGATACAACGAGTGCAGAACAAGTGCTTGAGAATGATTCTGAACGCCCAGTGGTATGTTAGAAACAACCAACTCCACAGAGACACAAATATTCCCTATATTCTCTCTTTTCTACAATCCTTAGCATCCAAATTTTTTCTAAAGACGTCCACACATCCCAACGATTTGGGTTAACAAACTGCAGCATACGAGCCAATTCAAATATATTCAGGACATATTCAAATATAGAAGACCAAAAGCTATATTAGCCTCCTATAGCGATGCATATTCTCCATGGCCATTTAGGGCGAGCAAACTGCTCATAAATTTTACCATCACTGTAACCACAACAGATAGCGGGGTATATGAAAAGCATTTTGCTTCACCCCTAAAGACATAAATGTCAGTTGTCAGATGCGATGATCAATACGCTTGGAAGGTAATAGATAACAATACTGAAGCCAATGAAGTTCTAACTGCGGCTCGGCTTTTGCTCAGAGAGTGGAGAGTTTGAGTTCGCTCTTTTAATGTTTTTGCCTTAAGGGAGCAATTTGAGTGTCCCGGAAAAGTGTTTTCCGGCACGGTCAGGTGAGGGGCTTTGTCGGTGAATGCTTTTCTTCGGAGTGTGAGCGGTTCGACTCGGTGGTTGGGGAGCCCGTCACTGAGTGGAACCAACGCTGAGATGGACGGTCTTTCGGCCACTATGGAGTGGTATAGGGATCGTCCTAATTTTTAGAGATGGCTTTACTTAAACATCGCCAATGAAGTTCCAACTGAGGCTCGGCTATTGCTGTTACCCCTTGGGACGTTGAGTTTCGTTCTCTTAGGTTTGCTCCCGATGAAGGGGAGGGGGATTTGCCTGAGAGAGCATTTTGAGTCTCCGGTGAGGAGCTGTGTTGTTGGATGCGTTTCCCTGGAATATGAGCGGTTCTGCTCGGTGGGGGTGGGGGGGGAAGCCCGTGAATGAGTGGAGCCAACGCTGAGTTGGACGGTCTTTTGGCCACTGTGGATCGTCCTTATTTTTAGAGATGGCTTTACTTATACAGTAGCCAATGTAGTTTTAACTGAGGCGCGGCTATTACTGTTATCCTCGTGCCATGATCAGAGCTCAATAACACTTTATCTCTACACTGTCCTCTACAGATAACGGGGAATATGAAAAGCATTCTTGCTTCGCCCCTTCGAGCCAGTCCTTTTAAAGTATTGGCATTATTATTATTATTTAAATTTAGTTTTAGATATTTGAAAATAATGTTCGAAGTTGAATAATGTGAGTATTATCAATTAACTACTAAGATACGTAGAAAGGCATTAAGATATCCAATATTTTGTATGTATTTCAGCATGGAATCTTCAGCAGCTTTAAGTAGTTTATATGAATAGTGAAAACTTGGTTTTGGGGGATGGGGAAAGGGAATATATTCTGAAATACGGTGATTAGAATGTTAGAGAATCTTCTTAAATTCTCAAAAATTCGAAAAATATTATTGTTTTATTGGCAGATAATAATTGAAGAAATTCTATTGTTATGTTGTAATAATCCTTGTAATGAGTTCTTCCCCTCTCTTTGCAAAAAATAAAATAAATAAAAATTTAAAAATAAATTATTAAAACCGATTGATATCAACAAAACAGTATTCAATATTTTTGATAAAGTGAGACAAAATTCACCAAAAACGCCAATAAATATATTATGAAAAGATAAATGCGACAAACATCAGATAATCAGTTGCAGGATAAGCAAAAACATCAACATGAAAGATAAACATGATTAAAAACGTCGGACTTAACAGAACCAATTCCGAAGGTTCTCCCTGTTCGTGCATCTGAATCAACTTCGCTCATCAAATTTTTCCGAGAAATTGTACGATCAGGACTTACTCGATCACAGGATTTACGTTGGGGAAATGAAAATCGCACAAGAAAAAAATTACGAAGAAAGATGAAGGTACTTTGTCAGTCTTTTCCGGAGAGTACGAGAGGGAGTGAAGATAAATTACATTGTAGAGATTTACTCTTCAAATCCTTTCATGCCAGCAACTGAATTAATCCGCTATTGTCTGCAGCACATATTTCATAAAAGCATTCAAGTTCTCGATTACCGTGGGAATATCTAGTTGAAAATATGAGTTCAGTTTTAAAGGATGCATAGCTGTGGACATTATCGAAATGATCAGTCCAATTTAATACAACATAATTTTTTAAGTTTATACATACACATTCAATATAATAATTAAAAATTAATATTATTTATGATTAATAGTAAATAACTATATTGTTATTAATTACAGTACATTTTTATTATTATCCTTATAAGGACTGGCTTAAAGGGGCGAAGCAAGAATGCTTTTCATCTTCCCCGTTATCTGTAGAGGACAGTGTAGGGATAAGGTGTTATTGCGCTATTAAAGCTCTGATCATGACAGGAGGGTAACAGCAATAGACGAGTCTCAGTTAGAACTTCATTGGCTACAGCATTGCCATCCATTACCCTCCAAGAGTATTGGATTGAATGAATCAATCGGATCCCAACCTACATTTTTATTAGTCCTTATAAGGACTGGCTTAAAGGGGCGAAGCAAGAATGCTTTTCATCTTCCCCGTTATCTGTAGAGGACTGTGTAGGGATAAGGTATTATTGAGCTATGAAAGCTCTGATCATGGCAGGAGGGTAACAGCAATAGCCGAGCCTCAGTTAAAACTTCACTGGCTACAGCATTGCCATCCATCACCCTCCAAGGGTATTGGATTTTGGATTGAATCAATCACCGCATCTCACGGTCGATTGATTCCAACCTACATTTTTATTACAAGTTAAATAACTTTAATAATATTTTGTTATAAATGTATTATATTACTGTATCGTATTATATATTAATATCTAATAAAATATTAAACTAAATTTTAATTGTTTGTATAAATTTATATACTTAATATACTTTATATTTTATTTTATGCATGATATTTTATTTAATTTAATTTGTACATAAAATTTATTTATTTCTACAAATAAAAGTGATTATTAAAATTGATAAATGAAGCAAACTGGTCTGTTTTTTAATTCTGACTTGGAATAGATATTCCTTGTGCCAGTATATTACGTTTTTTTTTTTTTTTAAATCAAATTTTAAGCATATGAACAGTAGAAATGTTTTCCATGAATTTACTAATTTTCTTTTGTTTTGTGTATGACGGTCTTTCAAACTGAAATTTACATTTTCCATATTTTAGTATATACTTTTGTATTTCCATATGTTTCTAACATAAATTACCCGAAGAAATTATTGAAGACTACCTATCAAGACTTTCTAATGCATTCCCCGTTCATCACTGATGTAAAACTGTCGACATTTCATTTTTGAACTAAAATGAAGTAAATATTATTATTATTATGTAACACCTCCAAGGAGTCCAAAGACTCATCGAGGGAGAGTGTGCCAACAGCATCGAACGAGTGAATCTCTTCCAACTGCTAACCGCACTCAAACTTGCTTAACTTTTTGCGTGAGCCATTAGTAGCAGAGGCTCTACCAAACGACCAACCTTTGCTGGCTGTTGAACGGAAAATAAAAAAAAAATGCTCTTTCAACATCCATTTTATATATTTAAAAAAACATAAATATAAATTACACACATGCATAGATAATAAAATAAAATAAAAAGATAATATATATTTGAAAAGTATTTCCATTTGTTTTAATTTTCAACTAACATCGGAAAACAGATTTATTCCAAACAATATTTTGATCAAATGTTAGCCATATTGTGAACTCTGACAATCTTATCCTAAGAGTACGTTTCATTCAAACTGAACCTTATCATCTTCCTGGCCTTATTCGTCTACATTATATGAAGTACAAATATGTAAGTGATGTGAAGTCATGTTTCAATTCTACTTGTATATAGAGACTCAGATGTGAATATATTTCACGCGCAAAATTTTGTTTTGCTTTCTTAGGAAAAGAATTAAAACAAAGTATATAATTCCTTGGTATCTTTAATGTATAAGAGAATAAAGGTAAAAACTTACAATATATAGAGATATATTTATACAAATGATTGAAACATTCATAGACACCCTTCTGTGATACTGCTTCTTATGTAAGTAGTTTCTACGTTATTATTATTATTATTATTATTATTTTATTTATTTTTTTTTTTTACGAAAGATTAAAATCAAATTGCAATATCATAATAATGGCATGTATTATTATAATAACGCGAATAATGTAGCGGATAAATAGAAGTTTACAAAAATGAACACTTCAGCGGCACTTTAAAGCGAATAGCGCTTGTTAAGTTATATTTGCATATGTATTTAACATTTAACCCGAACAGTATTTTGCATGTCTATTAAATTTGCTTTAAACTAAGTGATGCGTATATTTATATGCTGCTAAATTAAGGACCCTGTGTGTGTGTATGTGTGTGTGTGTGTCCGCTAGACTGAAACCATGTTTATTTTGTTGTTAAGCTAATTGTGCATGCCTGAAAGTACATTAAATATATTAAGTTACTTTTTTAAAGATGCAGTACAAAATGATACATGCTGAGAGTGGATATACGAGAATTTTAATCAAAAATACCCGGATACAACATTTACTTGCAGTAGTGGTGAAAGAGTACTTAACAGAAAATTGAATCCGTATTTAAGTAAATGTGTGTTTGTTATATGAAGTTAATACCAGTTTTATGAATAAATTTTCATAAAACAAAGTAAAAGAATTTAAAAAAACACTTTTGGCTACAAAATTTTATTAAAATTTTATTCAAATTTACTATATAAGAATGTTATTAAGAAGTACACCTTGAACTTATTATTATCCTATGTCTATAAATATTTTTGCCATTCTGAATTGTATTCTGAACTATGGGGTAGGTGAGATGCGGTGATTGATTCATTCAATCCAATACCCTTGGAGGATAATGGATGGCAAGGCTGTAGCCAATGAAGTTCTAACTGAGGCTCGGCTATTGCTGTTACCCTCCTGCCATGATCAGAGCTTTAATTTAATAGCTCAATATACCTTATCCCTTCACTGTCCTCTACAGATAACGGGGAAGATGAAAAGCATTCTTGCTTCGCCCCTTTAAGCCAGTCCTTATAAGGACTATGGGGTAGAAAATAAATAAGGAAATGGTGGTCAATCGACCGTGAGATGCGGTGATTGATTTTATATGAGATGCCCATATATAGGGTAACGGATGGCAATGCCGAACCAATGAAGTTTAACTGAGGTTCGGCTGTTACTGTTATCCTGGGTTAATGAGTTCGCTCTCTTAGGTTTTGCCCTAAGGGAGAACTTTGAGTCTCCGGGGAAAGTGTTCTCCGGCACGGCCCGCTGAGGGGTACTTGCAGGTGAATTATTTTCCTCGGAATATGAGCGGTTCTGCTCAGTGGTCGGGTAGCCCGTCACTGAGTGGAACCAACGCTGAGATTAAGACGGTCTTTCGCCCACTATGGAGTGGCCTAGAGATCGTCCGTATTTTTGAGATTTCACCTTTACTTACATAGTCGGTGATTGATTCATTCAATCCAATACCCTTGGAGGGTAATGGATGGCAATGCTGTAGCCAATGAAGTTTTAACTGAGGCTCGGCTATTGCTGTTACCCTCCTGCCATGATCAGAGCTTTAATTGCTCAATAACACCTTATCCGTAAACTGTCCTCTACAGATAACGGGGAAGATGAAAAGCATTCTTGCTTCGCCCCTTTAAGCCAGTCCTTATAAGGACTATGGGGTAGGAACGGATTCAATCGACCGTGAGATGCGGTGATTGATTCACTCAATCCAATACCCTTGGAGGGTAATGGATGGCAATGCTGTAGCCAGTGAAGTTCTAACTGAGGCTCGACTATTGCTGTTACCCTCCTGCCATGATCAGAGCTTTAATAGCTCAATAACACCTTATCCCTACATCGTCCTATACAGATAACGGGGAAGATGAAAAGCATTCTTGCTTCGCCCCTTTAAAGCCAGTCCTTATAAGGACTATGGGGTAGAAGAAAGTCCTTTTTAGGACTTCCATGGTAATAAATGGCAATGCTGCAGCCAATGAAGTTTTAACTGAGGCTCCGATACTGCCGTTACCCAGCCATGACTAGAGCTTTTTAGCTCAATAACACCCCATCCACACAGATTTTCTTCATTCAGATGACGGGATAAAGAGTCAAGGACTCAGTCCATCGCCCAGTTCTTTTAAGAACTGTGGGGTAGGAGATAAATAGCAATATACCCTTGGAGGGTAATGGATAGCAATGCAGTAGCCAATGAAGTTCTAACTGAGGCTCGACTATTGCCGTTATTGCTGTTACCCTCTTGCCATGATCAGAGCTTTAATAGCTCAATAACACCTTATCCCTACACTGTCCTCTACAGATAACGGGGAAGATGAAAAGCATCCACACAGATTCTCTTCATTCAGATGACGGGATAAAAGTCAAGAACTTAGTTCATCGCCCAGTTCTTTTTAGAATTTTAGAACTATGGGGTATTAAACGCCATTCTTAGGCATTTGTTCTGAATCGTTTGTATTCTTTTGGTCGTGTGTCTCCAGGCTGGTGAGGCGTTTAGTTAGTTGAGGTCTTATCACTGATTTATAGAGGAGGTTTGTTGCATGGAATGCCAATGGCCTCAGAAACAAAATTTTAGAACTCCGAGATATCAGCCAGATATTGTTATAATAAGTGACACACATCTAAGATATTTGGACATATCACCTATACAAAACCGACAGACAAAATTATAGAGGCTGCGGCAATGCCATCTTTATTAAAATTTATATCAAAGATAACCATCTAACCTTGAAGTCACGGGCGTGGAGGTTTTCACAAACTCGGCTGGCAGACTGAAAATCTACGCAGCCTACAATCCACCGTTAAAAAAAAAAAACTCTACTTCATTCAGATCTGAATGCCGTCCTGGGCACTAGAGAACAAGTTATTATTGCCGGGGATCTAAATTCGAAGCATCCTGTATGGAACAGTAGAACCAACAATAAGAACCCCCAACTCCTCTTCAGCTAAGCAGGCTCCAACTCTGCAATTGTGACAGGCCATCTGAACTAACCCATCAGAGTGTTTGGCACTGCCGACATCCTGGATATAGCTATTCTGCAAAATGTTAAATTTCAGTACAGCCTAAAATCATTGAATGAGCTGACATCTGATCACAACCCAATTCTACTCCAACTGGGAAGACAACAAATTCTCTCTCCTCCCTCTCACTCATTCATATCTTGGGAGAAATTATTGAAAATACTCCCGGACTACCTTGGTCCTGTTCCTCTTATAAGTTCAAAAGATGTCGAAACCGCAGTCTCACCCAACAAATTAACTCAGCTATAAGGGCAGTCACCTCCTCCACAACTGTTCCCAAGCCCGTTCGTCTGCAGAAGACATTATGAACCTCATCAGAGAAAAAAACAAAGCAAGAAAAAGATTTCACAACACCCGCGCACCACAAGATAAAAGAGTTCTTAACAGACTAAATAGTCAAGGGAGAGACGCGCGCTCAAAGCCCACAGAGAACAACAATGGGAAGAAAAGTTAGCTTCTATCTCACGTACTGAGGAACATCAGAAACAAAAGTAGATCCCTTCCCTCTCTACTTTCAGACCTGTGCCCTGTTCACACAGACGTAGAAAAGGCAGAAGTCAAAGCAAAAAAATTAGAATAGCAGTGCAAACCTTCATATGAAAACTTCAACTTCAACCACTTGTATAAAATTCATAGACAGGTCAGACACTCATTAAATCTCCCTGAAACAGGTGCTACCCACATCGCACCCACATCATCTTCTGAAATATGACATTATAAAGAATTTAAAGAACAAAAAAGTTCCTGGACCTGACGGCATCACAAATGAAGTGATCGAGCTACTGTCCTGAAAAGCTGTACTGCACCTAACCATAATAATAAATGAAATCTTAAGGTTTCACTATTTTCCTCCCATTTGGAAACTTGCAGATGTAATCCCAATACATAAGTAAGGCAAGGACCCACACCTGCCTCAAAATTATCGTCCAATCAGTCTCATCTCCAACCTCGGTAAGGTTGCAGAGAAGGTCATCCTCTCACTATTTCAAGCTTCAGTAAATGAGCTAAACATCCTTCCAAAAGAACAATTTGGTTTTCGTCAATTCCATAGTAAAACTCAACAAATTCTCAGATTAGTTGAATACATCACCACCAGCTACAATTGACATCAATATACTGGAGCTGTTTTTCCTGATTTATCCAAAGCATTTGACAAGATATGGAACTTTGGATTGCCATATCTTGTCAAATAGATGCCGGCTACGATAGGTTTGTGTAGAACCTATCTCAGCCGGTATCTATTTGTGTCATGTGTCTCCTATTTCTATACTACTTATGAATTAGCGATCATTGCAGATGCTCAGAGCCTGTGTAGCTCAGTGGAGGCGTTTGCATACCACGGCGCTTGACCTCACGAAAGAAGACTTCTTGGTTTCGAATCTTGTCGGCGACTAGAAGAAATTTTTCTAAGCCTTTTTTTTACCGGTTCCCGAGTTAGTCGATCTCTGGCACTGGCAAGCGGGTTTTTTCTCCAGGAAACTCGGGTTTTTCGTCCCGTAAACTCAAGAAAATCGACCGTAGAACCCACATTATTTCATTCATTAAATACGAGTGTTAGGGTTAGGGACCACGAGATGGCGGCACTTGTTGAGCCGTCTCTCTTCACTGCGTGCCGCTTAATTAGTGATAGCCTGGGCCAGCTATCTTTGATTAGGTTCCAGTTGAGATTGAACTGCCCACTCAGACTCCAAAAGTTCGATAGGGCTAAAAACGGCCTCGTCTACTCCCTATATACGGGAATGAAAAGGCGTTAGCTGATTTTTTTTGCAGATGCTCAGTCACAGGTCGTATGCGATGCGTAGTGTGTATTCTTAAATCGTCTACTCCGCCCCCCCCCGCCCCCCGATTAAATCCTGAGTGCGCTGCTGGCCAGAAGAACGCATTTAAAACCTAATTCACTAGTATCATACATCAGCTACTCTGAATATAAATTCAAATAGTGAAATACAATTCCACACATTAATTTTTCCTCAACAACATACGAATTTTAGGCAAAACGACAACCAAATGAGAACTAAATTTGGGATTATAATATAACTAATGGGTGTGGCCTCAACATTTAAGAGATCATCAAATAAAAAAAAAAACATGATCTGTTTTCTCGTTCCTGTGACAGTATCATTCGAATTCATGGTGGCAATAAAGGGATTTTTTTTTATCATCATTTTTTTAAAAAAGTTGGGATTTGTTTTTATTAAAAATGCAAAGGAAATAAAAAAAAATCCATAATCATACAAATAGCAAATTGAATCATTTCTAAGTCAAAAATCTATTTTACAGAGTCGTTTGTGTTCTTTGTTGTCTGATTCTATTAATTTGCATTAGTCCAAGCAGTTTTCGTTATTCCCAGATGAACGCGATATCTAAAGAGATAGGACGTGTTCTTTTTTCTTTCTTTTTTTAGTACATTCAACCGATTTTCCGTTGCCCTCTCTGCTTGGATAAGACAAGGGACCTTTAGCAGATATGCTCGCCCCCCCCATTTCACCCGTTATCTTTCTCTCTCTTTCTCTTGTTCTGTTCTGTTTCTCTATTTTCACTCTGCTCTTCTATCACTCTAGTCTTCCAGGTCATTATCTCTTGGGGTGACTTTGTTTCTACTCCATTTTACGAAGCCTCCAGCAGACGTTTGAAATATCACCGGAGCTCGGAAAAATAATTTAACTTCTCCGTACCTGACAGCCGCTGTGATTGGTCTGTCACTCAGAATCAGCCAAACGTCGCCAATGCTCGGAGTTTTCCTTTTAGGAAGAGCAGATGAGTCACTGACTTTTGCTTTGCTTATGCGAAGTTAAACAGAAAACGGGGGAAGGAAACAATAGCAGAAACATTCAGAGAGGGAGAAAAATAATTTCGCAAGGTGAGGAAATATTACCTGATTTAAATGTGAGTCGCGAGCGATCACGATTTATCGGAGTCTGCTTACAGAGAACAGGAAATTGTATTTCTTAGTTTCTTCGCAGAGAAAGTAAAATTAAAATATCTAACAAGCTCTGTTAGGTTTACACACGCTCGCACGCGATATTTGAGAGTGAAGGTACTTTTTTAAGGTTTCAGAATGACAGTACAGGTAACCCTCGTATAACGCGGATGTTAGGTTCCGCAGAAATGCCGCGTTATATAAATCGCGTTATGCGAGACTCAGATCACATAGAAAAAGTAGGGTTAGGTTCCGAAATCGTTTTTTTTTTTAATTATATAAACATCAATGACATATCCAACAAAAAAAAAATATTTTTTATTTAATTCAGGTAATTCACGTAAGTTAAGAAAACATATAAACTATGAAACAAAGACATAGTATAAAAGTATAAAAATTACAAATCGTACTTAAGGATTGGTCAATAAACACTGGTTTTGAATAAAATATCACTTGATGCATTACTACAAAACAGTAGAGTAATTCTATCTTTGGAAACTTTGAATCCAGGAGCTGATCTTTCATTTTTCGAAATATAGGTGCGTTTTTGCACTTTTTTCCAATATAACCCGGATTCATCCGAATTGAACACATGGCCTGCGCTATAAATGTTTATAAACTTTGAGAGTTTTTTGTTTAATAAGATTTCCATCCACAGGAATTTTCTTTTGAGGTGCAATCTTCTATCGAAATCATTAGAGATTTCTCCATTTCTCTATTAGAATATCGCGTACACGAGCAACGCGCTTTGCACTTATCGTTGACCCAGTAATAAACACTTTCTCGGATTTTATGTTTATTTTCTTTGATTGTTCGAACTGTTGATTCATTTAAATTCAAAGTCCCTGCAAAAACTTCTGGTTTTTCTCCATTTTTCAACCGATCCAAGATTTTGAATATTTTTCTTCGAAAGAAATTAATTTTTTTTCAGTGTTGGTTTTTCACTTTTGTTGCAGTTTGTGGCCATTACTATAAAAATATATTTTTTTTTTACACAAAATTCAAGCATTACATATTGTGCAACTCACCAGAAAATAAAGTACTCAGCTTAAGATGAACACACATATGATTTTTTAATGCACTTTCCTGGCAGAAACAAGTTCAATTTTCAACAATAAACGTTTTATACGGTAAACAATTGAGGTATATGCGTGCTAAAGGGTATTTCCCCTAATATAAATTCGCTACTTATAATTACATGCGGGATACAGATAGACACAAATTTAACGAAGATAAAATTTGCTTTTTAAGTCGCGCGGTGAAAAACATATGAAAAAAAAAGGTTTACTAAGTTATAGACCGTGTTTTTATCTGAACCGTGTTGTATAAGTACCGCGTTCAACAAGGGTTACTACAATTTTAGACCGCGTTATATCGAAACCGCCTTGTAAGTACCGCGTTATACGAGGGTTACCTGTATACTGTAGTGTCAAGTCGTTTCTACATAAAATGCTTCAGAAATTAATGAACTTTAATAAGGCACAATTAAATCACATCACACGTTAATAACAATATCGATTTACGAAATCATTAGTTATCTTTACTAACCAATGTATTGCAGATGAATAAAAGATTAATAACCAATGTATTGCAGATGAATAAAAGATTTAAATTATGATAGCACGCAATACTTCAACAGCGTAAATCATAAATAAGTAATAAGAAACGAAAAAGAACTTTGTTATTGTTGCGAAAGTATTTAGAGCAACTTTCAAAGCAAGTCCTTATAAGGAATAGCTTAAAGGGGCGAAGCAAGAATGCTTTTCATATTCCCCGTTATCTGTAGAGGACAGTGTAGATTAAGGTGTTATTGAGCTATTAAAGCTCTGATCATGGCAGGAAGGTAACAGCAATAGCGGAGCCTCAGTTAGAACTTCACTGGCTACAGCATTGCCATCCATTACCTTCCAAGTGTATTCCTAGCTTATAGCTTCCTTATAGTCCTTATAAGGACTGGCTTAAAGGGACAAAGCAAAAATGCTTTTCATCTTCCCCGTTATCTGTAGAGGACAGTGTAGGAATAAGGTGTTATTGAGCTATTAAATTAAAGCTCTGATCATGGCAGGAGGATAACAGCAATAGCCGAGCCTCAGTTAGAACTCATTGGCTACAGCATTGCCATCCATTACCCTCCAAGGGTGTTGGATTAAATGAATCAATCACCGCATCTCACGATCGATTGATCCAACATAGCTGAAGTTCATATTTCAATAAATAAATATCAGATAAAGATAATAAAAAGGTGTCAAATATATACTTATTTATTTTCTGTTAGTCTTTAAAATTTCAATTTTAGAAATGAAATTATATTACTTTTTAATATGTGTTATAAATATATATAGATATAACCTAAGAAACTTCAAAACATCTTATTTGATTTTAATTCATTTTTTATTCAACGATATTTAAGACTTTTTTTTTATTGTGATGAATAAATAGAGCTTTGTTGATGGTTGAGCTTAACTTGTCTAATTATAGAAAATAAAATCTTTGTCTCATTAATCATGTATATTAAATTGTGCGTAATATTTAATTCTATGTTATTTTTGATCATTTCAAATCAATTATTTATTAATTTAAAAAAATAAACGCACTTTATTTTCTTAATCACATTAAAAAACGAAGTTGGAGGATGCCGAATGAACCAAATAAGTAAAAATGTCGTCACATCTAAAGTTCGCGCATGCGTAAACTTAAAGTGAGTACAATATATTTATATTAGATTTACTCTTGCGGTTAAAAAAATCCTAAATGTATCATCTAACTATATATAAATTAGTTGTATAGATATATAATAAATACTAATTAATAAACTTATTTGATGCTATGTATGAATAATAATTATTTGCTGTATTTGAAATAAGTATTGGGTTAATATATTTTTGAGAAACTTAATTCTCAAATATTCAACAGCATGTAAGCCTTCATCTATCTTCTTTTTGGTTACAATTAGGAAAGAGATTTACTCTAAATGGTTCGGATTTCTATATTTTTAAAACAATTTGCAATGGTTCTTAATGTTGTATGTTGTATGTATCTGAAAAGTTGGGAATTTTACAGTAAATCTTTATTGCAATTTGCAGCCACTGAAAAATAGCTTTATTATCACCATCTCAATATTCCATTTGTATGAAAGAAATGTTTCAAAATTTGTTTATGTTTTCGCATTGTTTCAATTATTAACCAAGTCACTATCAGTGTGTTTGTAAATGAGCAGGATAAAGATTATTATTAATTATTAAATCGGTTGCTAGGAGATCGGTCGTTTGGCCTTCCTTAGATCCTGTAAAATGAGGATAAAATAATATAAAAAACAAACAAACGAGAATGGTAATTTAATTATGAAAATATATCACCATTCTCATTAGAAGCGATCGAAGTGGAATTATTGGCGAGATATAAAATACAATTAGCAGGCATTTTAATTGAATGCTATAAAATGCACGCAGCCTTTACATCTATAATTAAAAGATGGCTATTGCACTTTAATTACTGTAGATTTGAAAGGATTAAGGGAAAAAAGTCACTGCTGCTACAGTTACTCTCAGTGAAATTGATATTAAGGGAGATTAGATTTCATTAATTAATAATTAAAAATCAGTTATTCTGGAAGAAATATTAATTATCGTATTTAACTGGAAAACAATGCAAGTTAAATTAAGTGAAAAGAATCTCGATGTTTTTCCGGTTGTTTAATAAACATCGCCAGATGTATATATTTGAAAAAAAAAAAAAAAGTCTTAACAGTTATCTAGAGAGAGTTAAATTGTTGATTTTTTTTTCTCTTGCTGCGCATGCGTGTTTTCAATTCTGCCAATGCATATTTAAGCCAATCAATGTGCGTGTTTGTATCAATTGTTGCTGTAGTTATTTCTTCAATTTTTTTACGCTGAATTCTTTACCAAGTATTATGACATACTGTAAAATTTATTTAACTTAATGTTAGAGTCCTTGAAACTTAGTAGTTAATAATTATGTAGCAAAAACAGGAACAAAACCAGTCGATGTCTAGAATACAACTGCTCCAAGTTAGAATAACCCGATAAACGGATGTTCTCCTCAACTGCTATCTGCTCAAGCTTCATTTTCGTGACTTGCGTTACCAATTTCCGATGCTGAGACATAATTAAACCCTGTAACCATTCCGAATTCAGTACAGTAAGCAATAAACTTGGAACTTTCACTTATTTCCATTTGTAAATCAAATTAGGTTTCTTGTGTTTAGCGATTCCCTTTGGTTTAATCCTTTTTTTCTTCTTATTCTTTATTCATCTCAAAAGAAAATCGATCAAGCGACGCTTTCTGTGCAGAGCAAAAAAAGAAAAATCATTTGTCTTCTCAGGGTGTAGTCGATACAAAAGTTCGTCATGTCTTTTCTCGACAGAAGATAATTTTTTATCTGAACATTGCCTGGATGATTAAATGACCCAGGTTTTGTGAGGGGGATCATTATTCAAACTTTATCCACTGACTACGGGGAAGATTAAGGATTCTTTTGTTGCCTGAAGTGTGTTTAGGAAGGAGGTAAGTTAAAACAATGACTCGAAATAAAAAGATAGTGCTACTTGTTGGAGGAAGGAGGGGAATAATAGGGATTCATTACCTATATCAACATGTCGTTATTTGGATCATGAGTGCAAATTAAAGTTATTTTCGATTATAAACGAGAAAAAATTATAAACCGTAACAAAGAAGGGAGTTGAGAACGATCCAGGAAAACCCCCATCTTCCAGTACATAAAGACGCTTCAAATTTAATAAATAGATTGAAATCGAGATATCCTCCTGTTAGTACTGCTATAAAACTGCTAAAGGACATTGATGTCAATCAAGAGTGGAGACGCTAATGGGAGGTATTTGCAGATCCAGACCTGCAGAACCTTCCCTGCATTGAAGAACAACCACCTGGATATGACCTACCACGTAAAACTTGGATTACTCCAAATCGACTAAGGACTAAAAAGGGTTGATGTGCAGACTTTTTTTTACAAGTGCCAGAAAATTCGTTCTCCACAACGTGACTGTGGAAATGAGAAGCAGACCATTCGCCATGTTCGCCAAGAATGTGGCGCTTACCGGAGATCTAAATTATATATATATATATATATGTCTATTTATGTTTTAATTATATACATACTGATGGAATAGCCATAAGCTATTACATCGCAAGCAAATAGTAGGTTTAATTGAAAATAATTAAAAATAATCTTTTTAATTTTAATTTTAAATGTATTATTTAAAAATAAATTTTAAATAATAAATAGTAGTTTTGCTTGAAATAACCAAACAGCAGTTGAAGAGCAATCTCTACATAATATCGTATTCTTTTCCAGCAACATTTTAAATTCCCCATCGCCTCTATCGCTATTTTTAATATTTTAATTACATTATTGTGCTAATATCCATATTTTTGAACACATAAGGAATCTGGGAGAGACCTCCGTTGTATGACCATCTCCTCGCTTACCGGAGATCTAAACCTTGAAAACGTTCTGTGTTTAGTTCCTGGACAGGTAAAACGAATAAAAAAATACAAAAAATCATATAAAGTTAATAAAAATAAAAAAACATGTTACGCCATTCACAGCATGAATGTATTATAGGTTTACATGAACCTTTCGTGGGTGGGAGCCACATAAAATAAATAATAATTGATTTTTTGGTATGTTTGCATTCAACATATTTTTAAAGTAATTTAGATGGCTTCTATGTTTATTAATATATTTATAAAAGCAATGAGGATCTCTCTCTCTCTCTCTCTCTCTACTGCTTGCTCACACTAGCAGATAGATGATTTCTTTCTTTCTTTTTTTTTTTTTTAATTTGTTTAGTTAGCTGATTTATCTCTCCACATTTACCTACTGGAATGACTGATTAGATTAGCATCTCATCGTTCAGGAGAGCATCGACAGAATATGCACGTTTTTAGGTAAATTAATTTCATCGCTTGTAGGAAACTATTACACTGTTCATAAGAATCCTGGATTATCTAACTCTAAACCCACATGTGATTCTGTTATAGATTCTTGTAACTTTTCGTAGGCGAGAATATCATAAATCATGTCGCATCGTGTTTGTTTAGGTCAGAAGACCCAGTCGGTTTTCCGCATTCCATTATGGCTACATGGAGATTTTCCAGTTATCTGCTTTGACACTTTAGCGACAAGTGATAGATTAATTTGGAGAAAAATTGCCGACAAGAGATTAGTAATAATATAAACCTAATCATGTAATACTGTTATAGTATCCTATGCACCTTTTTCAGGTTACACAGCAGAAAATTAATGATGGTTATACAACTCAAATCAATAGGTGATGCTATATTCATATCAAAATAAAAACAAAACAAAAAAAATGGTAATTCCTCACCTGTGTAGATGACGCTGAGGATTTCTTTGGGGGGGGGGGAGGCGTTTCATAAAACGCGTAAGAATGCCTGAGGTTTATTTGTTTACATACTGCGACAATTTATTCGAGTCTAGCCAGATGACTTCTATTGATATCCGTTTTTTTTTTTAAATGTTGCCTCCTCCCCATATATGAAAGGTTAAGACCTATAAATACTATAGTGCGATGTGTGGGCAAGTGATTAAACAGAAAAAGGTAGCCTGTTGTAAAGAAGAGCCAATTCAGAACAGCAATGTCCATGAAAGTACTTATAGAAAAGACACAACACTAAAATAAAGTGACTGAAGGGTAATCTATAAAGCGGATTGCCCCTTTTCAATTTCAATATCAAGTTTTTAGAGACGTCTTGGATGCTCCTCCCCAAATGTGGAAGCAGTACTCCAAAGTTACGAGAACATATCACAAAGCCCGTCTACTTTCTTTATGCTTTTAACTTTTCTAGCATAATCAACTATCAACTTTACTGACATAATGGGTGAAGTAAAAGCTTTTCAAATTCCCGGATATCTTGAGAGAAACTGTGAGTAGAGAAAGTTTATGAGCTAATTGCTCGCCCTGAGTGGGCTTGGAGATTAGTCCTCAGTGTTGAAGTTTAGAATGGCTTTAGGTCTTTTATGTTGGAAATAATCCATTGCGTCATAATCTGCAGCCAGTTGGATCAGTCTGTTAGGGTGCACAGATGCTTTTGAGAAGAATTTGATTGCTATAGCCTGCATGAAAGTGTAAATATAGGGGACATTTGTGTTCCGGTGTAGCTGGACAGTTCGGATGAACCACAGGACGCCTAGGATCATTCTGAGACATTTATTCTGGATACGTTGTAATTTGAGAATATTAGTATTTGAAGTATGACTCCTGGCCGGTGAAGCGTAAATAAGTATTGGACGAACCATCAGTTTGTATATGAGAAGTTTGATTCTGGTGCTCAGCTTACTGTTTCTGTTAATTAGCGGATAGAGCTGGGCTATGGATTTTGATGTGTTTGCACAGAGAGTCTTGATATGGGAACTGAAAGTCATTTTTCAGTCCAGTATTACACCAAGATATTTGATCTCATTTTCCCACGGAATTTTAGTGTTGAAAAGGAGAATATCTTCATTAGGAAGCACTGATCTTCTGGACAATAGGATGGCTACGCCCTTCAGGGGAGTCACTTGGAGTCGCCATTTGGAACAATATTGTTCGATTAGCAGTAGGTTTTCTTGCAGTTCCTTGATGGCTAGGTGAGGCTTTAAAGATCTAGCTAATATCGCTATATCGACAGCATATAGGGCTTTAATTGAAGATAATGGGTTGTGCGGTATATCATACAAGTATAAGGAGAATAGGATTGGGGCTAGTAAGGATCCTTGTGGAACTCCAGGCAAGATGCGTTTTTGTGTCGAGACTACCCCACATCCTGACTTGCATGCGCCTATCGTAGAGGTATGCCTTTATAAGATGAATGATTCCGATTGGTACACCAGATGATATTAGTTTGTATAGCAAACCATAATGCCAAACCTTGTCAAATGCACTGGCTATGACAAGGAAAACAGCCCCAGTGCATTGACACTAGTTAAAACCCGTGATGATGTGTTCCACTAATTTGTGTATTTGTTGCGTGGTCCTATGAGATTGTTGGAAACCAAACTGCTCCTCAGGCAGGATATTTAGTCGCAGTACTGAATCTTGGAGTCTGGTAAGAATTACCTTCTCGGCAATTTTGCCGAGATTTGAGATGAGGCTGATTGGTCTGTAATTTTGATGCAATCTGGGATCATTTCCAGGTTTATGGGTCGGTATTATGTCCGCCAGTTTCCAGTAGGAAGGGAAATGTTTGTAGTGAAGGATGGTGTTAATTATATTTTTCAGATGGACAATAGCTCTACGTGGTAGAAGCTTTATTATTTTGTTAGAGGTACCATCGGGTCCAGGAGCCTTTTTATTCTTGAACTTCTTAATAATAGCATATATTTCAGCAGGTGAGGTGGGTTCAATTTGAGTGGAATATGCGAGTGCAGAATTGAGTGAATATCTGACGTTATGGTGGATCGTGTAAATATGGTTAAAATCGAGGTGATCGTATGCAGGTTTACATTGTTTTGCAAGATGATTTGCTATTGCTTCAGCTTTATCAGCATCAGTGTGGATGAGACCTGAATCTGTTTGGAGGGAGGGGGAGAGGTTTATTTCTGTTTTTAATCTTTCGGATGAGATTCCATATGGAGTGGTTATCAGTAGAGATGGAGGTCAGTCTTTTTTTCCCAGAGTTGAGTTCTATGGGCTGCTAGGGCATCTCTCACTACAGAGTTGAACCTGTTCAAGATCCGTTTGTCTTGCGGCGCCCTGGTGTTGTGGTATCTTTTTTTTGCCTTATTTTTTTCTCTAATCAGATTCATAATATCTTCTGGCAAGTGGTTGGACTTGCGGGTAGTTGCAGGGGTAGTAACTGCTGCACAGGCTGCTTTAATCTCTTCTGTTAGATTTTTAACAGCTGTTTCAATTTCCTCTTTTGATTTAATGATGGGAACAAGACCAATATATTTTGGAAGTACCTTGGAGAGCCTTTCCCAAGGAAAGAATGAGTGAGGGGGGGGGGAGATAATTTTTCAACGTTTCCCAATTTTAAGCGCATTGGGTTATGGTCTGATGACAGATCGTTAATCGTCATTAAATTGTATAGGAGTCTGATGTGCTGCAATATGGCTATGTCCAACACATCAGCCCGACCATAAGCGTTGTGATGGGTGGAGTCAGAGGGACCTATTACATGAAGGTTGTTGAAACCAGCATAGTTTTGTAGTATCTGTCCATTTTTGTTGGTGAAATGGCTATTCCAGGTTGAATGCTTGGCATTTAAATCACCTGCCACAATGGTAGGCTCTACGGTATCGAATAAGGCATTCAAATCCGAGAACAGTAATGATTTTTGTGGACGATGATATTGCTGCGAAGATTTTTAATTTGCCGACAGAACTCGTGAGAATCTCAAAGCCGGTGACCTCGAGGTTGGTGGTAGGAGGGATGTTCATGGAGTGATGAGAGATGAATTAATGAAAATTGCCGTGCCTCTTCCTCTGTGGGATAGTCTGTCATTTCTATACAGTTGGTATCCACAACGTTTGGGGTTGTTTGAAGGTCTTAGGTGCGTCTCATTTAGTAAAAGGACATTTGGCTGATGTCTTTGGACGAAATTTTGAAGTACTAAAATCTTACTCCTCAGACCGTTCGCGTTCCACGCAATGATCTCTAGAGATTCTGGTTTTAATTTGTTACTGTTCATTAGTGAGCGTTGAAATAATGGCTTGTGTGTCCTTTAGAAATCTGTTAATAGAACTTTATGAAGGGTTGGATCTGTTAAAATCCAACAGCATATTTGCGAGAGAAGAGGTAATGATACCTGTCAGATTTGTGTGTGGTCTGTTCACGGGATGACTGTTTAGGACGAGTTGCATCCGCATATGTCCTAGACTGCTGTTGCTGTGTTACTCTTTTGGGAACCTCTGGCTTCGTCTGACCTTTTATATTGAACTTCAGGAAACTGTGAAGTAGTCGCTGATATACGTGAGCTGAGTGAGGAAGAAAATGTTTCTGCTTCTGATTTTCTATTTCTTGGATTGTGGGCGCATCCTTTGTAATTGGCAGTGTGAGGACCGCCAAAAATTGGCACATTTAGCGGAGTAGATTTTGGTTTAGTGCATGTATTTGTTGGGGCGGGCGACCCCGCATTAAGTTGGCGGTCGCCCGACATCTTAATTCAGCCATGCACATCTTCTGGGCATGACCAAATCTTTGACATCTGTGGCACTGCCCTGTTGAAGCTCTTTTTCTTAGTGGTGCTATAGTAATTTTTAGTCCACAGATGGATGTCAGATCATATACGTGCTTATAAGCTTGACTGATCTCAATTAGAGCCGGTGGCATTGGAGTGTTGTCTTTTTTGGTCATTCTATTGACCTTAACGGGTGGTAGGTCTTGGTGGTGTAGATCCGCAACCACTTCTTCTATGGATACGTCTTCCGAGACACCTATGATTACTACCTTGAGGTTTCTTTCTGATCCTAGTGAAAAGGCGTGATACTGTATACCTTTGGCATCCAATTCACCAGACAACCTTCGATAATCCATCACTGAGCAGGGCTGTATTTTAATACTTTCTGTGACATTCTTTGCTTGACTGTATGAAATCTTTAAATTGGACATCATAGTCCTTAGGGACATCCATTTTTTCTTTTCTCGCAGAATAATCGGAGGTATCTTTTCCCTTGAGGAGGTACGAGAGTCCGGGTCAGGACCGTCTTCTTCCATTCGATTCGCTTTGGGTGGTTCAGAGGCTGCAGTTTTGCATTTTTTGCGAGCGCGAACCTCATGATAATCGCTGTGATCTGCAATGGAATTGTCATCAGCAGTTGTTTCTATTACGCTGGTGCTATCTTGATGGATACTGGGAAGAAGTTTAGAGAGTTGAGGGTCATCTGAATCAACCTCTTTTTATTTGATGAATTACGACTTTATCTGGCCATTTAGTGTGTAGTAGATTGCCTACATGCTTGAAGATAGCCAGAAGTTCTTTGAAATTTAGTTCTTCATATGATGTGTGGGGCAGGACATGACTTGCCCTTGTCACGATAGCAAATAGACAGTTGCTTATGATTACAAGATATGAAACAATGGCGATACTAGTGGCAGTAGGCCTAGCGTATCACCCTTGTAATTTCAATTAACTTACCTGGAAAAACCACTATGGAAAAATAAAGTGTCTGTTTATGGTAGCAAGCAATTAACTACTATCACTGATGAATATAAGCCTAAATCGCTAAAAACATATCGATCAATCAAATTCATAGTTCCCCATCAATAATACACGAAACACTAACACGCACGCCATCACGAAAATTCCCGAAAATCGTCACTTTTCTAGCATTATTCAATTTAATTTAATTTTAACTAGTAACTAGTAACATTACTGGCTTAACGGGTGAAGCAAAAGCTTTTCATATTCCCGGCTATCTTAACAGAGACTGTGAGTAGAAAGAGTTTATGAGCTATATTGCTCGCCCTGATTGGGCTAGGAGATTAATCCTCAGTGAGGGGATTTAGGATGGCTTTAGGTCTTTTGTGCTTAGAATAGTCCGTTGCATCATAGTCAGCGGCCAGTTGGATCAGTCTGTTAGGATGCACACTTGCCTTTGAAAAGAATTTGGTTGCTATAGTCCGCATGCAGGTGTAAATATAGGGGACCTCCGTGTCGCGGTGCAGTTGGACAGTTCGGATGAACCATGGAGCGCCCAGGATCATTCTAAGACACTTGTTCTGAATGCGTTGTAATTTAATGATATTTGAGTTTGAAGTATGGCTCCAGGCCGGTGAGGCATAAGTGAGTATTGGACGAACCATCCCTTCAATTTAATTCAAATTACACTAACTAAAAATAAACGAGGTGTATTTTAAATACACAAATAAAATAGCTAATTTTAATAATTTTTATTAAAGTTTAAAACCTTTTATAATTTTTATTAATTGTTACATGTTAGAATACTTATTTATTGTTTCTATTTGAATACATTTTATATATTAAAATATATTATCAATTCGACTGATTTAAGTATACGCGCTATCAATAGCAACTGATGTTATAGATTTCACAATGGACGCATGCGCAGGCTCTTCACATAAAGAGAACTAGATGTCTGAAAGCAAGCTTTAATCATTTGCAATCGACATCATTTAATGAATGTGTTTAATCTGCCGAAATAAAACATTAAAAATATTTTTTTCTGGGCATAAAGCGAAATCTATTTCTAGCAGCCATTATAGGAACATTTATCACAACTGAGAGTCAATCAATTTTCACAACTACTAAGACAAAATTTCGTGAATCGTTCTTCAAGAAGAAATACTGGTCATGAGCAATCGGATGATTACTGGGCAGGGTGACCACCCAGCAAAAATATTTAGTACCAACTTATGCAGAAAAAAGGCACTAAATCTAAAAAAAGTACTAGATTTTTATTTGCTTTCGTTTGACTCTATTTAGGGCATTTTACGATATTACTACCTAATTTTGCTAAATTAATTAACTCTTCAGAAACAGTAAAATCTATAGCTGATGAATGTTTCAATTTTTTTTTTGTCAAAAGGAGTCCATTCATCAAAGGAGTTTGTAGTTCATTTCTTATTTTATTCTTATTTATTGTCACTGCTGAAAATATTCTTTCAGTTTCCCCCTGAGATTTAGAATCAAATTTAGATTTAGAAAGTTTTTCTTGCCGCTCGTCCATGTTTAAAAGAAAAATCTAAATAATAATGTTTTTTATGAAGAACCGAACAAGTTGTTGTTAATAAAATTAATAAAAACGCTGGACTTCAAACCCACTGTACTGAACAAACACCGACTCCAAATCAAACTGCGACTGCGAACAATAAATTGAAATTCATAAAACATCGATTATATCTCATTAAAGTTTGAAATTTTGCTCCACATTGTGGAGCAAACGTTTACATAACGAGGTCCACATTACGCTCTGCATCAATAAAAGTTAGTTACTCATATTAAAATATTTAATTTTTCCATTTGTTTTCATTGTTGTAATGAACTTTCATAATAGCGAAGAATATATTTGCATTGGTTAATGCCAGTCAGATTGCGTGAGTAGGGGATCTGGGGGAAATAGAAGGTTAGCGAACAGTGAGAGGAGGAGGGAAAAAAGAGAAATCATACTTGTGTCACTGAATGTGACATATGGGAGAATAGAAAAATATTAAACTCATATGTCTAACTCTCATGTTGTTATCATTCGTAAGGAAGAGCAAAATTCATAAAAAGTACTAGATCTAGTATAAAAGTACTAGTAGTCAGACTGTTACTGCACACTTTTTCTTACATTTTCATCATTTCATCATAAAATCATCATAAAAAAACGCTCAATGCCGTGTGAGTTTCTTATATAATTATTATTTTTTAAATATGGTGTTTGTAAATAATCATAAATAAACAATTAAATTTATAAAACAACGCTTCTATTTTTATTTATTATTTATTAATATTTCTATTAAAATTTATTTTCTATAATAAACTGACGTGAAATTGAAAATATAGTTAATATAGCATACCATTCCCCAAACTTGACATTGCTTGTGATTTTTCTTTTCAGTAGAATTTTTTGCAGACCATCACGTATAAATAAATATTTAGGCTGAATTCGTAGACTTGTAACACCATAATTTATATAGTCCTTATAAGGACTGGCTTAAAGGGGCGAAGCAAGAATGCTTTTCATCTTCTCCGTTATCTGTAGTGGACAGTGTAGGGTTAAGGTGTTATTGAGCTATTAAAGCTGTGATCATGGCAGGAGGGTAACAGCAATAGTCGAGCCTCAGTTAGAACTTCATTGGCTACAGCATTGCTATCCATTACCCTCCAAGGGTATTGGATTAAATGAATCAATCATCGCATCTTACGGTCGATTGATCCTTCCATTGACCTAATTTATATAATTGACAATTGACATTTATTCTTTAAGAGTGAAGCAAAATGCTTTTCATATTCCCCGCTATCTGTCGTGGTTACAGTGAGGGTAAAATTTACGAGCAGTTTGCTCGCCCTGAATTGGCATGGAGATTATGTATCGCTATAGGAGGCTAATATAGTTTTTGGTCTTCTATATTTGAATATGTCCGTTGGCTCGTATGCTGCAGCTTGTTGAACCAAATCGTTAGGATGTGTGGACGTCTTTAGAAAAAATTTGGAAGCTAAGGATTGTAGATAAGAGAGAATATAGGGAATATTTGTGTCTCTGTGGAGTTGGCTGTTTCTAACATACCACGGGGCGTTCAAAATCATTCTCAAGCACTTGTTCTGCACTCGCTGTATCTTAATAATGTTAGTATTAGAGGTGTGGCTCCAGGCCGGAGAGGCATAGGTGATTATAGGACGAATCGTCATCTGGTATAGCTGCAATTTGATTCTGTTGATGAGTTTGCTATTTCTATTAATTAGCGGGTAGATCTGAGCTATGGCTTTAGATGCTTTTGCACATGCAGACTTGATATGTTGGTTGAAAGATAGCTTTTTGTCGAGAATCACACCCAGGTAATTTGTTTCTTTCTGCCAGGGAATTTTAGTATTGAATAGTAACACATCTCCTGCAGGAGACATTGGCCTTTTGAGAAAAGAACGGCTGAGCTTTTCTGGGGGGGGGGGGGTTTGACTTCCAATCTCTACTTGGAGAACCAACCCTCCAGCTTTAGAAGATTTTCTTGAAGCTTTCTGATAACGAAGTGGGGTCTGAGAGATCTGGTTAGTATTGCCGTATCGTCCGCATACAGTGCTAAAATGGAAGTCATCGGATCGTGTGGGATGTCTGACATGTATACAGAAAACAGCAATGGAGCCAGTAGAGATCCCTGCGGCACTCCAGCAAAGATATGGCGCTGGGACGATGTAGAACCGTTAATTTTAACTTGGATTGATCTATTCAGAAGATATGAACGGATTAGATGAACCATTTTTAGTGAGATACCGGCTGAGATAAGTTTGTGCAGGAGTCCAAAATGCCAGATTTTGTCAAATGCTTTAGATAGTTCTAGGAATACAGCTCCTGTGCACTGGCGCCAGTTGTAGCTGGTAATTTATATATATATATATATATATATATATATATATATATATATATATATATATATATATATATATATATATATATATATATATATATATATATATATATGTGGCGATTAGTTTTTACTCGGTTGTTATACATTTCAAAAAATAGATTTAATGACTCCAAGACCGAGATAACATATAAAGATTTTAATGATAAATACTACTAGTTTCGGCATATAGCAGCCTTCTTCAGGTATTTATAAAGGAAAGGAATACTAATAAACATTGAATTATTTAAATAAACAAACTGGAAATTACAGGTACAAATTGCCTCACATAATCGATACATAAAAACGTTGTATTTTTCAAGTTGTTCCAACTGGCGTGCCATTGTTTGTTGCAATTGTGCGTGCAAGTTCACGTGAACGCCAATATTGAATAACTGCAGCATGGCTATCTGGGATGTTATAACTTAAATTATTATTTAAGTGGACCGGGTTCAGTAGGATTTCCCGTGATTCTACGATTTTTCTTTCAAACTCATCTTCACAGCGAAAAATATTTTCTGATCTATTCCAGCATACAGAGTGGCTTTGTTGGTCATCATTAGGATTATTTGAAAAAAGAACATGACTGGATAACGCAGTTGCATGAGATCTTTTGTATGAGATGTCTCTCTTATGCTCTTCTATGCGTTGTTCAATAGATTTGTTAGTTTGACCAAAGTATGGGATATTGCAATCACACCACAATTTATATACTCCAGGGTACTTAAGGTTGTGATGAGTAGGTTTTGGATGGCTGATTAGAGAGCGGATTTTTGGAAGTGTGGTGAAGAAGGTCCTGATATTATATTTTTTAAGGACTTTAGCTATTTTCTTAGAGACAGTGCTAATGTATGGAATAGAGATGCTACCTTTAAAATTAATAGTCTCTGTTGTGCACTGCTTAGGAGGGTTCAGAAGAAGTTTCTTAATTGTTTTTTCAGAGTATCCATTTTGTTTAAAAATAAGAGTGAGGTGATTCATTTCTTTTTGTAGTTCATCTTGTTCATTTAAGAGAGAACGTGCTCTGTGTGCTAAGGTAGATATAATTCCAAGTTTTTGTGGTGGAAAATGATGAGAAAGATTATGCAGATATCTATTGGTATGCATAGGTTTTCTGTACATAGAGATTTTTAATCTTTCAGAGTATCGTGTAAGCATAACATCCAAAAAAGGTAAAGAGTTATTATTTTCTATATCAGCAGTAAATTTTATATTAGGATGTTGGATGTTTAGATGACGAAGAAAATCTGTGAGAGCTGTGTGCCCGTGATTCCAAATAATGAATATATCATCAACATATCTTTTCCAAACTTTTGGTTTAAATGAGAAGGAAGATATGGCTTTCTTTTCAAAGTCTTCAAGGAAGATGTTAGCTAGCACAGGGGACAAAGGGTTGCCCATTGCCAGGCCTTGTTTTTGTTGGTAAATGGAGTCCTTATATCTGAAGTAACCAGAATGAATGCAATGCTTTAATAAAGTGAACATTTTTTTGGATAATTTATCCTGTAGTAATGTAAGTACCTCGTCCGTAGGAACGTTAGTAAATAAAGATATAATGTCCAAACTAGCTAGAATATCATTATCATCGATGGGAATATCTTTAATATGAGAAACAAAATCTGTGGTGTTTTTGATGAAAGATGAAGATTTATTGGAGAAACACTTGAGGTACTTTGATAAATATTTTGAAAGTTTATATGTAGGTGAATCAATTCCTTCCACAATTGGGCGAAGAGGGATGTTTTCTTTATGAATTTTTGGAACTCCATAGATGCGTGGGATAAGAGGATGTAGAGAGCGTAATGAGAGGCGAATATTATGAGGAAGTTCACTCGCAGTCTTTAACAAGTTGTTTGTACGGTTTTGTAATTCTCTTGTAGGATCTTCCTGAAGAATTGAATATATTGAACTATCTTCAAGTAATTGAAGCATTTTGTTGTGGTAATCTTCAGAGTTGAGGATGACCGTAGAGTTGCCTTTATCTGCAGGTAAAATAATAATGTTACTGTTCTGTTTTAGATTTTTTAGGGCTTTTCTTTCAGCCACTGAAATATTATCTGTTGGAGGTTTGGCATTATTTATAATGAAAATCGATTCAATACGAAGAAGTTTCGCCAAATGATTAGGAATGAGTGAACATGCTTTTTCTATTTTTGTAAGAAGAGATTCTTTAGGGATAAATTTTGGTGAGGGAATAAAATTGAGACCTTTGCTAAGAATATTCGTTTCTGCATCCGTTAACAAATGAGAAGATTTGTTCACTACAACCTTTTCAAGATTAATACGGGCATCACTATGACCAGATCTGTTTTGTACCCTTATTAGATTATCAAATTTCTTGATAAGGGTGTATTTATTCTTGTTTTGTATTCGTGTGGCTTGTGCTTCACTGTTAATGATAAAATCATGTAAGTTAACATTATCCATAATTTCTTCAAGTTTTTGAGTTAAACATCTTTTAGTGCTGAACAAAAAAGCTAAACTACGTTTTGTGTCTGTAATTCTTTCGCTGAGGAGATCCATTTTAGCATTACGATAGATTCTTTTAGCGCGTTCCGTTGTTATCTTTTCTTTAAAAGAGATGAAATTGGGAAAAACTGCATGGAACTTACAACGTTTGAGGAAAACTGACCTGTTTATTTTCAGTCCTATTTTCTTCAATGTTCTTTTAAAATTCCTTTGTATTTTCATTAGAGACGCCTCGTCATTTAGGCTATAGATGTGGCGATTAGTTTTTACTCGGTTGTTATACATTTCAAAAAATAGATTTAATGACTCCAAGACCGAGATAACATATAAAGATTTTAATGATAAATACTACTAGTTTCGGCATATAGCAGCCTTCTTCAGGTATTTATAAAGGAAAGGAATACTAATAAACATTGAATTATTTAAATAAACAAACTGGAAATTACAGGTACAAATTGCCTCACATAATCGACACATAAAAACGTTGTATTTTTCAAGTTGTTCCAACTGGCGTGCCATTGTTTGTTGCAATTGTGCGTGCAAGTTCACGTGAACGCCAATATTTTTTTAAACAAAATGGATACTCTGAAAAAACAATTAAGAAACTTCTTCTGAACCCTCCTAAGCAGTGCACAACAGAGACTATTAATTTTAAAGGTAGCATCTCTATTCCATACATTAGCACTGTCTCTAAGAAAATAGCTAAAGTCCTTAAAAAATATAATATCAGGACCTTCTTCACCACACTTCCAAAAATCCGCTCTCTAATCAGCCATCCAAAACCTACTCATCACAACCTTAAGTACCCTGGAGTATATAAATTGTGGTGTGATTGCAATATCCCATACTTTGGTCAAACTAACAAATCTATTGAACAACGCATAGAAGAGCATAAGAGAGACATCTCATACAAAAGATCTCATGCAACTGCGTTATCCAGTCATGTTCTTTTTTCAAATAATCCTAATGATGACCAACAAAGCCACTCTGTATGCTGGAATAGATCAGAAAATATTTTTCGCTGTGAAGATGAGTTTGAAAGAAAAATCGTAGAATCACGGGAAATCCTACTGAACCCGGTCCACTTAAATAATAATTTAAGTTATAACATCCCAGATAGCCATGCTGCAGTTATTCAATATTGGCGTTCACGTGAACTTGCACGCACAATTGCAACAAACAATGGCACGCCAGTTGGAACAACTTGAAAAATACAACGTTTTTATGTATCGATTATGTGAGGCAATTTGTACCTGTAATTTCCAGTTTGTTTATTTAAATAATTCAATGTTTATTAGTATTCCTTTCCTTTATATATATATAAATATAAATACCTGAATAAATATAAATACCTGAATAAATATACCGGAATAAATACCTGAAGAAGGCTGCTATATGCCGAAACTAGTAGTATTTATCATTAAAATCTTTATATGTTATCTCGGTCTTGGAGTCATTAAATCTATTTTTTGAAATATATATATATATATATATATATATATATATATATATATATATATATATATATATTTCAAAAAATAGATTTAATGACTCCAAGACCGAGATAACATATAAAGATTTTAATGATAAATACTATATATATATATATATATATATATATATATATGTTAAAGATACCAAGCAAATTTAAACCTGGTTTTACTCCATTTCCCAAGTAAGCAAACAGACTAAAAGTCAAGTTTGCGCCTGCAATTGATGCAAGTCTAACTGATCCCACAGGTAGTGCAGGAACAGGGCAACTCGTGGCAAAGGTGGAACAAGCTCCGATCACTAATCTTAATATTTACCTTTAATGCCAAAACACATCTCCAAGAAGGGGATGTATGATGTTTTGTATTAAAGGCAAGGGGCCACTACCCAGACCGGTTTCGACCTTTATTGAGGTCTCGTCAGTGGGAGCTAGGCTTTAAAATACCAAGATTTAGTAATACAGAGCTTGTAAGTATTTCGCCAAAACAAGTTACCATAAGGTGTTTTAACCTTATTAAATAAAAATCTCTGGAGGAGATATAAATGTAGAAAGTATTTTTACCTTGGGTATAAATATATGTTAAAGATACCAAGCAAATTTAAACCTGGTTTTACTCCATTTCCCAAGTAAGCAAACAGACTAAAAGTCAAGTTTGCGCCTGCAATTGATGCAAGTCTAACTGATCCCACAGGTAGTGCAGGAACAGGGCAACTCGTGGCAAAGGTGGAACAAGCTCCGATCACTAATCTTAATATTTACCTTTAATGCCAAAACACATCTCCAAGAAGGGGATGTATGATGTTTTGTATTAAAGGCAAGGGGCCACTACCCAGACCGGTTTCGACCTTTATTGAGGTCTCGTCAGTGGGAGCTAGGCTTAGAAATACCAAGATTTAGTAATACAGAGCTTGTAAGTATTTCGCCAAAACAATCATACATCCCCTTCTTGGAGGATGTATAAACAAAACATCATACATCCCCTTCTTGGAGATGTGTTTTGGCATTAAAGGTAAATATTAAGATTAGTGATCGGAGCTTGTTCCACCTTTGCCACGAGTTGCCCTGTTCCTGCACTACCTGTGGGATCAGTTAGACTTGCATCAATTGCAGGCGCAAACTTGACTTTTAGTCTGTTTGCTTACTTGGGAAATGGAGTAAAACCAGGTTTAAATTTGCTTGGTATCTTTAACATATATTTATACCCAAGGTAAAAATACTTTCTACATTTATATCTCCTCCAGAGATTTTTATTTAATAAGGTTAAAACACCTTATGGTAACTTGTTTTGGCGAAATACTTACAAGCTCTGTATTACTAAATCTTGGTATTTCTAAGCCTAGCTCCCACTGACGAGACCTCAATAAAGGTCGAAACCGGTCTGGGTAGTGGCCCCTTGCCTTTAATACAAAACATCATACATCCCCTTCTTGGAGATGTGTTTTGGCATTAAAGGTAAATATTAAGATTAGTGATCGGAGCTTGTTCCACCTTTGCCACGAGTTGCCCTGTTCCTGCACTACCTGTGGGATCAGTTAGACTTGCATCAATTGCAGGCGCAAACTTGACTTTTAGTCTGTTTGCTTACTTGGGAAATGGAGTAAAACCAGGTTTAAATTTGCTTGGTATCTTTAACATATATTTATACCCAAGGTAAAAATACTTTCTACATATATATATATATATATATATATATATATATATATATTTCAAAAAATAGATTTAATGACTAATATATTTCAAAAAATAGATTTAATGACTAATATATATTTCAAAAAATAGATTTAATGAAAAAAAAAAAAATATATATATATATATATATATATAGTATTTATCATTAAAATCTTTATATGTTATCTCGGTCTTGGAGTCATTAAATCTATTTTTTGAAATATATATATGTAGATATATGTAGAAAGTATTTTTATAGAAATAGAAAGTATTTTTATAGAAAGTATTTTTACCTTGGGTATAAATATGTTAAAGATACCAAGCAATTTTAAACCTGGTTTTACTCCATTTCCCAAGTAAGCAAACAGACTAAAAGTCATGTTTGCGCCTGCAATTGATGCAAGTCTAACTGATCCCACAGGTAGTGCAGGACCAGGGCAACTCGTGGCAAAGGTGGAACAAGCTCCGATCACTAATCTTAATATTTACCCTTAATGCCAAAACACATCTCCAAGAAGGGGATGTATGATGTTTTGTATATCTCCTCCAGAGATTTTTATTTAATAAGGTTAAAACACCTTATGGTAACTTGTTTTGGCGAAATACTTACAAGCTCTGTATTACTAAATCTTGGTATTTCTAGCCTAGCTCCCACTGACGAGACCTCAATAAAGGTCGAAACCGGTATGGGTAGTGGCCCCTTGCCTTTAATACAAAACATCATACATCCCCTTCTTGGAGATGTGTTTTGGCATTAAGGGTAAATATTAAGATTAGTGATCGGAGCTTGTTCCACCTTTGACACGAGTTGCCCTGGTCCTGCACTACCTGTGGGATCAGTTAGACTTGCATCAATTGCAGGCGCAAACATGACTTTTAGTCTGTTTGCTTACTTGGGAAATGGAGTAAAACCAGGTTTAAAATTGCTTGGTATCTTTAACATATATATATATATATATATATACAGGGTGTTCGGGATAAATTTGACATATATATAATTAATTATATTTTTCCGAAATTACATGTATTAACACACACTTCTCTTCATTTAAAAGTTTGGACCCTTCTTCATTCATATACAAGATGTCAGAAAGGATGGATAGCTGGAACCCACCTGAATCATGGAAGAGAATAACTTGTATCATGATGATTCGTGCCCGCCATCAAAATAAGGATATTACGACTGCTGCCCAATGCTCCCTGAATACAGTAAAAACAATCAGGCATGAACTAGAGACTTGCAATGGTGACTACGAGGATGTAGCAAGAAGAAAGATCCCTAGCAGACGATCTGATTGCGTTCGTACAGCAGAATTCCTCGCAAATCTGCAGGAACAGGTGTTGAAGAACCCTGGCATTGGAATTCGGGCTTTGTTCGTGGAGTTGCTAACTGTAGTCAAGCCCTGGATAACAAGGGTAGCCAATGGTAGGCCGTATGTATGGCAGCAGGATTCGGCCCCTTGCCACACCTCTGGGAAAAGTCAAAAATGGTTGTCTGAAAATTTCTACGACTTCACCAGTCCAAATGTTTGGCCTCCAAACTCCCCAGACCTTAACCCCATGGATTATTTTGTATGGGGCGCAGTTGAAAAAGACACCAATCGCACTTCCAGTAATACAAAAGCCCAGTTAATGGATAAAATTAAAACAGTTTTTGCGGCCCTTCCCAGGGAGACTGTAGCATCAGCTTGTTCGAGGTTCCGAAGCAGAATTGAAGCTGTGATCGATGCTAATGGTGGTTATTTTGAGTAAATCTTGTTGATAGTATTGTAATTAACTCTGCCTGTAATGTTTTTTTGTCAATTCATTAAATTTAATAGATACAAAGAAGATTTTCTTTTTCCTTACGAAACTGTCAAATTTATCCCGAACACCCTGTATATATATATATATATATATATATATATATACTGTATTTCAATTTTATGTTATGTTATTTTATTTTTAAAAAATCTTCTCCTATAGCTTGATTTTTTTGATTTTCTGTCGATAGTTAACACATCATATTTGAATTTTTATATTTGATGATTTTTTTAAAATTTTAATTTAATTTTTTTTTTTTTTTTGCTGTAGCATTCTGCACCAGAAGAGCTTCGTTCACTTTCACAGTAATCCAAAAATGTCGAAGGAAGAAATCTGAATCTTTTTTTTCTTTTCTGACAACGTTTTCTGTGAGTATTGTCGTGTTAGGCAAGGGAAATCTCCTTGCACGAGGACATGTAATTGTGCGAAGCCATCCAAAGAAGTCATGTCGGGTTCGTGATGGGAAATTGTCATCCTCGCTGAGCTTTCAGATGTTCCCCGCGTGTGCGTTCAAATCCCACAGAAAGTTTGCTACGATAAATGACAGTGTGCCGAGTCTGAAACGCACACAAAGCCAAGCAGGCACACACTCTGCGTCTAAGAATATGAGGGTTCCATTAAACATTCTGCACTTCGTTACTTCTATTTGCTTTTCCGGTTTTCCTTGTTTTTCTAGACCTGATACTCTGCCTCTTTCTTGAGCAGCATGCAGAGGACACCATATGTTTATTGAGTAAGCTATATATTTTTTTATAAATCAGAGAATACTTTTAAGTATGGGATATATTATCGGGTTAGAAAATTAGAAGTGTTGCTTCTTATGCTAACTTCATGTGGCTTAGCATGAAAATCACTTTTTTTTTTTTTTGCGACATTGGCGAGAAACCCATAGTTTTTTTTTTTTTTTTTTGTCTGAATTTATAAGAGAATCAGTAGAATATTTATATATCTCATATTTCATCCTTTTCATTCCATTTACAAGAACAATTTTACAATTTACAATTAATTAAAAATTTACAATTTTTTTTTTTTTTGCGACATTGGCGAGAAACCCATAGTTTTTTTTTTTTTTTTTTTTGTCTGAATTTATAAGAGAATCAGTAGAATATTTATATATCTCATATTTCATCCTTTTCATTCCATTTACAAGAACTAACCTTCATCAAGAAAGGTGAAGGGTGATTTTGTACGCATTCTATTGCTATTTTCCAAAGTAGCCATTTTGATAAAGGCTTTGTTGATTGAAATTCTAATCTACATGCGTTACATCAGACTCGAACGCAAAAATGTTGTATGTCTGTAGTGATTATCACTGAGCTCCAGGCGGTTCGCATATTTCATTCTGGACGACTCAGCTTATTGTTGTCATGGAAGGGCGCGTAACCCACTTCATGAAAGAAAAGTTGAATGCAATTAAGGTTATTGTAACTAACCCACTTCTGCATGATAAATTAATTTCAGTTGGAATGCCCCATTTAAAGTGTTCTAGTCCTACAGAAGATCTGAACGGCATTCTGATCAAATGGGAGAGGTTATGCGGTTCATTGCGCTATAAAGGAGTTCCAAACAAACAACTGAACTGTCTGCTTTGTGCCTATGTCTGCTTGTTTTATTTAATTTTCATAAACATTGCGAGAGCTCAGTCAGTATATAGGAAGCTCTTTGGTCGGAAAGACCTCGGTTCGATTCCCGTCAGTCACATGAGGGGGATTTCACCCGGAAACTTGGATTTTTCGTCCCCCAGAACAGGCAAACCAGCCCGTGAACATATGAATTACAGTCATGAATACGTCCCAGCCCTATGCCGGTCCTGAGCCCGGATAAAATTGGAGGTTTGGGGAAAGAAATGATGAACTGCCCTGTAAAAATTTCACGAGGAATACTTTGTCGGCAATGCCTACAAAGTCACGTCTGAAATGACTACAAAGGAAAACCAGTCAGTCATAAAATTAGGCGACTTAAGGAACCTTTATCTGGTCTCTTTCGACGAAAGGTCAGTTAGTCAGTCTCATATGGAGGTAGGGGTTTTTATCATCCGAAACGCGGGTTTATCGTCACTTAGAACAGGTAAACCGGCCCCATGAACACACACACACACACACACGGATTACAGTCATGAATACTTAATTTCCAGCCATAGGTCTGATTCGTTAGTTATGCCAGTCCCGAGCCCGGATAAAATTAGAGGCAATTGAGATGGTGCCTTGCCTCCCCGTAAAGAGAGCTCACGGCCGTTGTATCATTATACGAAATATAAAATAAATAATAAACATTAGACATTATTTTATCTTGTTCTTCCACATCTTATTCCTCGCCATTCATCAAGTTCAGACTTCTTCCAAAGGTGTTGTATGGGATTCGGACCGGGACTCAGCACTTTCACTTCTTAAAATCATGTCTCTCTTGTAAATATTATTAACTTAAACTAGAATTTCAACATAATGTTTGGTGGTTTTCCAGGAGACTACGACAATGGTCCTGGTCCAGACTATAGATAAACATAACAAAAACATAAACCATCGCAACTACACGACAAATTAGTAATCTACAAGGAACTCTTCGCAAGTAAGGGCGAGCTTAAACAGTATCGAAATCAGAATACAAAGGGATAGGGATGGGTAATTATGCCCTTAATGGTCACATATAACTGTTCGCAATAAAATTATACGATCCTTTAGGTTAAAGTTGATTGATACCGGCCACTTCAACAGCTCCGGGGAAATGCTTTCAACTTTCGTACAGCGATCCCGACAAACAAATTTGCAGGCTAGATAGCTGAAACTCACAAATCACCATCTGCTGAATTAATTAGTTTAACGGCATTTTTCTGCAAAGACCAATGAATAGCCAGCCCAGATTCTTCCAGATGATACGTAATTCAACAATTATCATTCTGCAGTGACTTCAGAGTTTGTTTTGTTGTTCATGTGAACAATTCAGGTCTTACAAATGGCATTTGCAAATAAAACCAACTTTTGCTTACAGAATTCTTCGATTTGTGTTACACTTGAACAATTCTTTTGTTCATTGAGATAAACAGTTTTAATTTTAGTGTCACGAAGTAGTTTTGATTTTCATACTATAATGAAGTATTTGTTTGCTGCTTTTGTTTTCTGTTTATGTTATGCAAACTCGCAACAGTAAGCAGACACCGGAAAATATTAAAAGCCGCGGAAAAGGGTAAATATACCCTGGATATTACTCAATGAAAAAGAAAATGCCAAAGTAGCGATATGTTCTCCAGAAATAACAGAAATGGGTTGCTCGCGAGGAGTGTACAACCATTTGCGTGAAAGGATTTCCCAGTCTTTGCCAGCATCAGAAACATTAAAAGTAGAAGAGAAGTCTGCAGAGACACACACACACACACACACACACACAAAAAAAAAAAACATCAGAAAACAAAAAGATTCTGCAAACCAAACAAACAAAAAAAAAAACTTAAAATGCAACTACGTAAAACGACTTGGCTTTTTGCAAGAATCTCATGAGAAAGTTCAGCATAAAATTTAAATCCAAGTAAAAATTCTCCGGAATTTCCAAAGGATAATCTAGTCCTAAAGTCTTTAAGAAACGCGTACGTGAGCAAAGATATCACAATCATCCAATGTTTCTTATATGGAATCAGAAAGTTTGCATATTCCAAAGATACGACTGTGATTTCGATACGCTGCATAAACTAATGCAACACCAGAGGGGGGAAGAACCCCTAGTATATATATATACATATACACACACCGGTACTTAACGAATTAAAGTTTAATGAAAAAGGAAAAAATCGAGTTGAGTTTTTTTTTTTTTTTTTTTGCATTTTTTTAAAAAATTTTTCAAGCTTAGCAATTGCGTAAACAAAAACAAAAAATTAGCATATTTAAGTAAAGGGATATTACATCGCATATTGTTTCTTAGCCGAATAAGAAACTCAAAGAGTTTCATGCCGAATATAGAAACTATATAAAGTTCGGCGATTCCAAGCGTAAGCAAATACCTGGATAGTGCATCACCTGACCCATTTGGTAGTGCAAACTGAGGCAACTCATAAACGAAGGGTGGGGCAGGCTCCGATCACTATTCTTGGTATTTACCCATAATGTGAACTTAGCTTCTAGGAGCTGTATTTTATTTACTGTTGTACATTATGAGAGAAGGTCACTACCCAGACCGGTTTCAACCTTTATTGAAGTCTCATCAGTGAGTAGGTAGACCTAGTTAATACCAAGTTTGTAGCGAACAGAACTTACATCCCTTCTATGAGAATTGCCAAGAAGGTGTCCTAATAAATTACTAATTATATGAAGAGCCAAAGGCTTCAGTTCATGTCGCCGAATTGAAGTATTTGGCTCTTCATATAATTAGTAAAAAATTAGCATACTTACTGTATATGAAGTTTTACAAAATGTTATGTTCTTTAGCAGATGTGTGATCTTCCTATCTTTAAATATGTTTAAGATACACAAATGAAATTTGGCATTTTCAATTATCTCTTAGCAGATTACAAAAGTAAAAACGTTCCTTCCAAAATATCGTGAACAAACTGGTATAAAGTAAAATTAGCCATTTCGAACCATTTTGCTTTAGTTACTTTTTTTCATGTTTAAACGCTGTAGGGAAAATATTGTGCCACAGAGAACAAGAACCCCTACAAAATATTTTAAAATATTAAAATATTTTTGCTAATTAAATGACTTGAAAATGTGTAGACTAATGACAATTTTCGAAGCTCTTGATGCAATTGAATCTTAAAATCTTAAATACATACACATACACTTTTTTTTTTTTTTACGCGATAGTTTTTCGGCTGGTTTGTTATTTTGATTTGCGGCTGAAGCTATGAAGCCAGTGTATTTTGTCTGTTAATTTTGCTTGTTATCTTCTGGCCGATTTCTCTGTTTGAAAAACCCGAGTTTGCTGAAGGAAAAATCTTTCTACCTCTGTATGAAATCAACTAACTCACCTTCCTTATAAGGATTCTTCGTGTCCTAGACAGAATTCGAACCCAAATATTTTCAACCAAATGGTTTATAATAAGTTTTTACGGTGAATCTCTTCTGCTTTTTGAACAGAGACACAATGAGTGTTGGCGGAAGAAATGAATGTGGGTATGTTCTCAAACGTAGTATTAGTTAGATCGTATTTGAGCACTAATTAACCCTGGAACTCTGTACCACTCCAAAATCAATAGCTGAATTTATAAAGATATTCAATGAATTAAAAAAAAAAACGTTTAGAATGTTACTCTATTAAGGTGACATTCTAAAAGTCACCTTTTAGAGTGTCAGCTCTTCCTCCTTACCTTTGACGATGCTCGGCTTAATACCCAAGACCTTACTGACACTTACTCCTTGCCTTTCCTGCCATAATCTGGTAATATGTTTTGCCAAACATATTACCATAGCATTCCCCAAAGATTACAACTACCAGCTCTGCAAAAATAAATAAATAAATAGATAAAAAAATAAAAACATCAGCAGATTACTTTTCTGTTGATGCACACACTCGACATTAATTTGCTCTGAAGTTCGCAGCTTCTTTTGCTCTAAATTCCCTGTGTAAGAGTGAAATAACGTTGTAATTATTCCACCGAATACACCAGCGATTCATTTAGAGTACTGCATATGTTAGTTTGGCGTTCGTATCTCTGTAGAAAGTTAAAGATTTCGATTTCTTACTTTAAAAATCGTATACGCCTTCTGTCCAAAAAGAAACAGAACTTTTCGAAAATAGAAGAAACTAGTGGAGCCACCTGTTGTATCTTCTTGTTGTCGAAAGCGGCAACCTTCATTAGTGTTGTGTCAATTGTTTATGACATTTCTTTCATTAGAAGCCGAGTTATAGTGCCAACAGCGACAGTGTGTTTTGACGAACGGTGGGTCGTCACCATATCCATGCCGTAAGCGACGAATTCTCGGTATCAATCGCTTCAAAAATTCCACATAAAATTCATCATTGGCCGTATGTCCAGGCAGAACGAATTCTTTGGGGATAATGCCCTTGGAATCGTAGAAACAAATCAGCATTATCTTTACTTTTGACTCCTCCAAGCGACTTTTTTTTTTTCGGATGCCCCTCTTCTGGTGGTCTCCACTCAGCTCTGGTGCTTTGTTTCAAAACACCAGTTTCGTGTTTATCCCGTACCAGTAACGATCGTTTCAAGGAAGTGTGAGTCCTTACTAGCGGTTTTAATGAGGTACTTGCAGTGTTCAATTCGATACATTTTTTGGTCGTCGGTCAATTTGTGGAGAACAAATCGCGAATTCAATTTGTGAAGGCCAAACTTGGTCAAAATTTTGTGCACAGTTGATTTTGGGATCCCCAATTCATCTTCAATTAATCTCACGGACGATTTCGGGTTTTTTTTGATGAAATCACGCGCTTTTTGAATGTGAACTTCATTCAGTTTTGGACGTCCCGGCTTTTTGTCGTCCTCAAGAGTCTCACGACTATTTTGAAATCGCTTAAACCACTCCTAAACTTGAGTACGGGATAAGCATTCATCATCGTATGCTTTTTTTGAAGCATTTGATGCATTTCGGTAAAACTTTTACCAAGTTTAACACAAATGTCAATCGCAGCTCTCAGTTTGAAACTCATTTTCCGACCGTTCTTCAAAACACACTGTCACTGTTGGCACTATAACTCGACAAATGTCATAAACAGTTGACACAACACTAATGAAGGTTGCCACTTTCGACAACAAAAAGATACAACAGGTGGCGCCACTAGTTTATTCTACTTTCGAAACGTTCGGTCTCTTTTTGGGCAGAGGGAATTAAGTAGATTAGGAGGAAAAGCAAGAGAAAAAAAAAGTTAATGAAATTCATAGTGTTATGAGAAGGAATAACCAGCATTATGGGAATATTTTCTCAAGAATTTTTCGGAATATTGTTTTCAATTTGTAGGTTACCCTTAGGAAAATATTCTTTAGTGAACGAGCAGTCAATCATGGAGTGTATTGTATAATTTTAAAGAAATTCAAGGAGGTCCTAGACAATTATTTGGAGATCATTAATTTAGCATGCCAAGTGTCCCTTGTAGTTTTTACTTAGGTTACAATACTTTTGTTGGAAATGATAATTTTATTAATTTCTCTCGATACTTTTATCATGGATGGTTGTACGTGACCAGCAAGATAAAGCATAGTAAGATGTCTGCGTATGTTGCTCGATATTCGAATATTCTTTTGATTTCTTAGGGCAACCGTTAACATTACACCTTAATGGCATTGCACTGTACTTACTAAGCCCAAAGAATGTGACTTGTTTATCGCCTTTTCTTTTTGCCATTCACACGGCGAGGAAACCAAGTGTTCTCATAAACTTTTATGCTGATTCAAATATTAACACATCGTTACCTTCTAACAAGTCGTTAAACAGAACTCCTAACAACCATTTGTCTCCCATAATTCGTTTTCTCCATTTATTTTCTCGAACAATGGAGTCAAATGCCTTTCCAGAGGCTGCATTCCGAGTCGTTTGCACCTTCAGTATGGGAGTGATTTTCCCATGTCTAGATTAATATATCTTGAAAATTATCGAACCGAAAGTGGGTAAATTCAGCTGAGCCAATAACTTGCCTGCAGAACAGTGGCAAATCTGATAACGCGGCTGCAACATTGCAATAATAATTGTCCAATAGCTTTGTTTCCTTACAGCTACATTCATCGCCACCTTAATTGTTCTTTTTCTTACTATCTATCTCCTTTTTTTAATCATTCTTTCGCTTTTGTCTGCGCTAGACTCAGAATTTTACACAGAAATGTACCGAATGCCTGCTTCCTAGAAAACACCGTTTTTTTAAAAGACCAAATAGCCATTTTCGACGAAAAATATTACATTTAGGAAAGCAAATCGCCCTTCCCTAAAAGCATTAGGAAACAATAAACAACAGAAAAGACGTTAAAGATCTTTAAGAAGAAATGAGATCTTTGATGATGGCTACTAACACAATATCGCAGCAGATGTCATTTCTCTCACCATCTTCTTAGTAGACTTGAATTTTTATATAATTCTATGTTTTTCTTTTGCACAGCATTACTCTCAGGGCAGCAAATATACATACTCCCCTCCCCCCATTCCTTCAGAACGGAAGTTTTCGATATTTCAAACAACTAAGATCCTGCTCTAATCTCAATAGGAATAAAACGTTACTGTCCAAATGAGTCAAAATCATGAGATTCTCTGAATACCGTTTACAACAAACACTATTATTATGTAAATACAGCTTGGTCGCAATAATCTGCAATACAAATATGGATTACTACAATACAGTATACGAAAAATGGAGGAAACAACTTAATGTACATCAAATTTCGAATAACAGAATGCTTTGCAAGTTTTCTGTTGAATCACGCGAAAGATCTAAATAGAGAGCTAAAGAGAAAATTATTCATAGAGAGAGAGAGAGAGAGAGAGAGAGTGCTGAACTTGTGATGTGTATTAAAAGAACAAGAAGAGATCAGTTGTGGCATCGTTGTGCATAATGTTTTTCTGACGACTACACAAAAATAAAAAGAATTTATAAGATGAGATTGTTCGGTTATTGACAGTAGATAGGATACTCCAGAGCAGCGACAAGTGATTGTTATTTTTTGCATTTAAAACAGCAAGATTATCATTTAAATAAACAAATGTATAAGTTAGCTGTTAGATAAGTAATAACAGGTCTATTGAACAGCATTCGATGTAGTTCACCTTCAATGATGTTGCTTTACATAATTCTTTGCACTGATAACTAGTTTTGAAATCAATTTAAGAATAATAATTCAATCTAGTCTTGTATTTCTCTACTTGGGCTGCGAAGCCAGCTATTTCTAAAATTTTTAGGGTAACTGGGAGGACGATATGACATTTGTGCTTCGGTTGAAAGATCTGGGTTAGAAAAAGCTGTATAACGACTTTTTAAGTGAAGGTGATCACATACACAAGTGGCCAGTGTTTTTCCTCCCAGAAATGCAGATTCTCTACCAAAGATCCATCTTCCAAAAAAAAAAAAAAAAAAAAAACAGAAAAATCATTTGTCACAATTCAGTGATCATATGACCTTATTTGTGTAGTCTGTAATTCCAATTATGCCTATTCCCGATCTCTTTTGTGCAACTGAAGTATTCTCAGTGTTGTCGGACTTACTAAGGTCTTTTGTTTTGAACGATTTTGGATTTTGGATGAAGTCTACACCTTTCACATCTTACATACCGAAGCAACAAACATCTGTTATAAATGATATATTTGGATTTGGAGAACACTTCGTTAAAACCGATTCACGTTAGAAACGTTATGCAAACAAAAATTAATATGTCAAAGGTTGCATTGGTCAGTGGATGTTAGGATATTAGGAGCCCGTAGATCATTAGGTAACGGCGATGAAAAGCGGATGAAAAGGCCTGGGTTGGGATCTCTTCTGGAAACGCCAGGAACATTTATAAGGACTTTTCAATGAAAGTGCATTGGCCAGTCTTGTATGATGGTGGCAAAGTTTCTTATCCCAGAAACGCAGGTTTTTATTCATCAAGACAGGCAACAAATCAGACAGAGAATAAGCTAAATTACGTGTCTCAAACAGGCCATTGAGCCTACACATTGGGAAAGATGAAAGAAAAGGAGAAGAATTTATTGCCTGTATAGAAATTGGAATATTCCTTTTGAATATACTTCCATCTAGAGATGCGCGATCAGAATAAACATTTGTATCTAATATTTAAATAAGTTCATTTTAAAATGATATCAATCGTACAAATCAAGCGTTCTTTAATAAATCTTTCATGCAATTGTGAGATATCCCAAACCACTAAGCCAAGATTAAATTCTTTATTCTTTAGGAACTACACAGTTTCTGAACGGATCTAAGCAATTCAATTCTAGAACATAAAAAATTTCGTAAACAAAAAGACGGATTTCAACTTCTATAATATTCCATCAAATATCGGTGCTCAGAACAAGGCTGCCCAGAAAAATAAGTTTTCAAATTAGATGGGAGTTCTCTTTGTACGCAGTGTAACAGGTTTTCCACCAATTTGTTTATTGGATTCTTCATAATGTACGATTTCTGACTTCACAGAGACAAGAAATGCCATCGAAAAATGCTACCGAACACACAACACTTAGCGGAAGATTTCTTTTTCTTTTTTCTTCTTCTTCGCCTTCATCTTCTTGCAACTTTTAGAGTTCTTTGATTCCATTCTGTGATTAAAGTTTGTTAGAATTCCTTGTTAGTGAACTGGCTAAGTAATTACACTTCCGGGCTTGACGGGGCGACAGCTTGTATACCAGCGTCACGCGCTATTTCTACCGAGGAATTTAATTAAAATCGTAAGAAGCCCAGACTTGTACTAATACCCCTAAATAACCCGTGTTTTTGTGTGGCCTGGTCATGTAGCAAAACTACCACAGATTAAAATATTTCAATATTGCCTTTCCAGAGGAATCACTGAAGCCCATTTTTTTCATTTAACAGGTTTGGGATAAGTACACATAAGACAGATATTACGTGACATTTATCGGAAATTGTATAAATGCATCGAAGAGATTTGAAAAACTTAAGTCATTATTAAAAGTTAAATGGTTTCGTCTTCACGATGAAAATTAAGCCTTATTCAGTGTTAAATTATTTACTGTTCGTAACTCAGCTGCTCCAGCGTCGTTATTCATTCATTATTACTACTACTACTCTCTCCTCACGTATCAAAATAAAACAAAAACAAAATAATAATAATAATTTCAACAATTTTTTTCAATATTAAAATTACCGCAAATATATCTTCAACACTAAAGATTTTATCAACGATCGCAGCGCCTCTACAGGTAAACTGTTTAAAATTCCGTATTTCTCAATGTTTGCTATTTTTCAAAAACATTATTATTATTATTATTACGTATATTAT